>NC_056731.1:609405991-609705991 GCF_019279795.1 Protopterus annectens | reverse complement strand
TGACCCTGTATGTGCCCACATGTGGCATGTCACCCTCTAGATGAATGGGTTATGGCCCAGACACACACACTGCCCTCCCCATAGCCCTACTATGACAAGGCTACTGAGGTCATCCACTGTGAAATACACCTTTGGGAGAGTTATAGCCCAGTAATCTCCATGACGCATCACATAACTGCGTAGTGCTGAAGTGTGATAAACTAATTAGGTGGGAGTTCCAATCCCATACATGGCAACTGTGTGTGTGTGTGTGTGTGTGTGTGTGTGTGTGTGTGTGTGTGTGTGTGTGTGTGTGTGTGTGTGTGTGTGTGACTCTGTCTGTGTAGAGAGCAGTGCTTGTTAGGGTAGTCACACTCCCTACAATTCAAATGCTCTACTTTGGCAAGGCTGCTGATGTCACCCACCTAGAAATACACCTCTGGGAAGGTTGTAGCTCAGTAATCTCCGTAGGCCATCCTATAACTGTGTACTGCTGTAGTATGATAAATTAGTTAGGTAGGAGTTCTAATCCCAGACTTGGCAGGTGTGTGTGTGTCTGTCTGACTGACTCTGTCTGTGTAGAGAGCAATGCTTTTTAGCGTAGTCACACTCCACACAGTTTGAATGCTCTACTTTGGTAAGGCTGCTGATGTCATCCACCTAGAAATACACCTCTGGGAAGGATGTAGACCAGTAATCTCTGTAGCATGTGCCATGACTGTGTACTACTGTAGTGTGATATAGAATACTGGTAGGGTTCTATTCCCATTCATGGCAGTTCTGAATGATTTGTGTGTGTTTCAATGTCTGCGTAGGGAGTAATGCATTTTAGCCTAGCCACACTCACTACAATTCGAATGCCCTACTTTGGCAATCCTGCTGATTTCAACCAATGTGAAATACACCTTTGGGGAAGGTGTTTTCCAGTAAATCCCCATGGTGCATCCTATAACAGCTTCATGCTGTAGTGTGATATAGACCACTGTTAGGGGTTCTATACCCACACATATCAGTTGTGGATGTTCTGTGTGTGTTTCAATGTCTGTGTAGGGAGCAATGCATTTTAGCCTAGCCACACTCACTACAATTCAATTTGAATGTCCTACTTTGGCAATCCTACTGATGTCATTCATTGTGAAATACACATTTGGGGAAGAAGCTCTCCAGTAATCCCTGTGGTGTGTCATATAACAGCTTCATGCTGTAGTGTGATATCGACCTCTGTTAGGGGTTCTATACCCACACAAGTTGGTTGTGGATGTTTTGTGTGTGTCAATGCTTGTGTAGGGAGCAATGCATTTTACTCTAGACACACTCACTACAATTTGAATGCCCTACTTTGGCAATCCTGCTGATTTCATCCAATGTGAAATACACCTTTGGGGAATAGGTTTGCCAGTATTTCCCATGATGCATCCTATAATAGCTTCATACTGTAGTGTGATATAGACCTCTGTTATGGGTTCTATACTCACACATGTTGGTTGTGGATGGTTTGTGTGTTTTTCAATGTCTGTGTAGGGAGCAATGCATTTTAGCCTAGCCACACTAACTACAATTAAAATGCCCTACTTTGGCAATCCTGCTAATGTCATCCAAGGTGAAATACACCTTTGGGGAAGGAGTACTCCAGTAATTTCCATGGCATGTACTATAACTATATAGTGCTGTAGTGTAATAAACTAGTTAGGTAGGAGTTCTAATCCCTGACATGACAGGTGTATGTGTGTCTGTGTTTGCAACTCATATCTTGTGTGGAGGTGGATGTGAGTGTGTAACAACTGGGCCCAATGTGGAGTGGGTTTGAAAATTTCTTATATGTTGGCCCTAGTATATACCACAATGTCCACCATACAAGGATAACAGATGTTCATAGGTAGGTACTAGGCTATTGGCCCTAGGACCTATATAAGCCTATCCAAATGGTACCCTGGCTTTTGCCACCCAAGAAAATTATTTTCCTATGCCCCTGTCAAGCAGAGCCACAGAAGTGATCCCCGGGGTGAATTTCCCATCTCCCATCCAATCATCAAGATTTTTATTGAAGAGTGCTAATGAGGAGCTTTGTTTGATATAGATAGGTAGTTTGTTCCAGAGTATGGGAAGTCTCTGGGACAGGAATCTATCCCTCCAGTGTGTTCTGTTTATTGTGGTGACAAGGTTTAGGTCCCTAGAGCATGTAGCTTGGAGGGATTGGGATTTCTTTATGTGGAGGGGATTTCTTTAGGTTTGACATAGCTTTGTATGTTAGGCAGAGATTGCCTCTGAGTAGGCGATATGTGATGGAGTAAAGCTGTAGTTTTTTGAGATGGTCTGCGTAAGGCATCTGTTTGAGGCCAGTAATCCTCTTTGTGCGGTTATTTTGTGGCCTTTCCAGTTGTTGTAGATGTCTTGTGAGGTACATACCAAAAGGGGCATTGTACTCTATAATGGGTCTAATGAGTGATGAGTAGAGGGGAACAATGACCTTTTTTTTCTGGATGAGAAACCTTTTGTGATGAGGTGTGCCACATAGAAGGATTTTCTGACTACTGTGGCGATGTGATTATCCAAGGAGAGACTACTGTCCACCTGTGTCCCAAGGTCTCTTATCACACTTTCGGTGTTAAATATACTACCGTCTATGTGTCTATGTCTATGTGGTAGTTCATGGGTACAGAGTTTTTACCAAAAGGGATGACAATGCACTTTTTGGCATTGAGCTTGAGGCCATGGCTTTGACACCAGGCATCTGTCTCAGTGAGGACCTTTTGTAGGATGACCACATTGTTAGGAGTTTTGATTATGGCTCCTAGTTTGCAATCATCTGCAAACTTTGTTAGACCTTCTGTGCTAGCCTGTACTTCAGAGAAGTAGAAACCAAACAGGAGAGGACCTAGGACTGAACCCTGTAGTACTCCACTTGTCACTGGTCTGAATTTGGATTTAGAGTCTGCTACTTTCACAGTGTGGGTTCTGTCAGTGAGCCAGTTGGCCACCCATCTTGTGACATAGGGATTTATACCTAGTTTAGTGAGTTTATCTATAATTCCAGAGTGGGGGATGGTGTGCGAAAGCCTTGGTGAGATGTAGATAGGCTGTGTGAACCACCTTACCCTCATATATGGCTTTGGTGACCACTTCAAAGAAGTCTATCAGGTTTAGGAGACATGATCTGCCTTTTACAAACCTGAACTGGGTAGGCTCCAGAGTTTGGAGTTTACCAATATCATTGTTTATAAGTTCCATAATGATACGTTCCATAGCCTTGCAGACCAGGCTCATCAGGCTAATGGGGTGGTAGTTCCCGGGGTCTGTGGTGGCTCCCCCTTTGTGGAGTGGGCTAACCATTGCTGTGCACCATTCAGTGGGCACAAAGCCTGAGGTGAGGCTATGATTGAACATGGTACTTAGGTGGGTGACAGTTCGTTCTGTAGTTCATGTAGAACGCAGCCTGGGATTTTGGCAGGTCCCATGGATGCTATATTCTTGGCTTTGGAGAGTGTGTTTTTTACCTGTGCAGCTGTGATTACATGAACTTTGTATTTTCTGGTACAGAGATGGGCCCTTTAGGGGATGAGAGAGGGGTAAACTTAGCAATGAACCTATCTGCCAGGATGTTGGCAATATCAGCTGGTTCTGTATATTTAGTGCCTTTGTGCTGTAACTCAGAACAGATCTCTGAGTGTTGCCATTGAGATTTTTGACATAGCTATAGAATGCTTTGTGGTTGTCTTTAGAGTGACAATTTTGTTTTCGTAACTAGCTTTGGAGGATTTTATGAGTGATCTCAGCTTCTTACTGAGGCTGACCTCGGAGTTCCTCCAGTCATGGGATTTTACTCTTTATTTGCAACAGTTTCTTTCTTTTGTTGTAGAGTTTGTTTATAGCAGGGGACCACCAGATTGGCTTCGTTTTTTTAGAGGATAGCATCTTGGTTCTGTTATGGATTGCACGATCCATGCACTCGTGTAAGTGCTTATAAAGTGCAACTGTATAGGATTCAGCAGTCGTACCTCTATTGTCTGTCAGCATGGGTGTTGTGAAGTTTGCCACTTCTGTCTTAAGTAGCGTGAAGTTGGCTTTGTAGAAATTTTTTATGGTGGTTTCCCATGGGATTCCGGGAGGTGGGATGTAGATGTCTAGGGTGATTTGCTTGATGTCGAATCTGACCAATGAGGAATTGACCTCTGGTGTGGAACACTGGTTGCCCATGTCGGTAATGACCAGGTCTAGGATATTGCTGTCCCTGGTGGGGGTGTGGATAAGTTGATCCAAGGAGTTGGAATTTATGAATTCCAGAAAACGTTGCGCACAAGAGTTGGTACATGAGTAGTTTTCCCAGTTAATGGTGGAGTAGTTGAAATCGCCCATTATTAGGGTGTTAGGTTGTACCCTAATATTTTCCAGTGTATCAAGAAATGAGGAGTGGGAATCCAGGGGTATGATGGGGGATCTGTAGCAAGCTACAATTTGGATTGTGGTCTTGCCCAGAGTCAGTTGCACTTGGATAATCTCGGATGTATTATGCTGAGCAACTAGCCTGGAGGTGTGGATATCCTTAATGAATATGGACATGCCTCCACCTTTAGTGCTTCGGTCCAGGTTAGGCGGCTGAAAGGTGTGGTATGAATTATAGCCTGGTAATGCAAGGGTGATCTCTGGAGCCTTGAACCAGGTCTCTGTCACTGCACAGATGTCAATGTTCTCCATTTTAAGGAGTGCTTGAGTGAGTGCATTTTGAGGTTTAGACTTCTAGCATTAAGTAGCATTACCCTCAAATTTTGCTCGCTTGTACCTGTTACAGTGGTGAATTTGCCATTTGAATCTTGCCTAAAAAGGCACTATAGGGGTGGCAAGATCCTTACCCAGTATCCGGAATCACATGGGTGACAGGTGCAGGCCATATTTGGCAAAGCATCGTGGTTTGTCAATCATGTCACCCCAGGCAGACAGATACTGGATCCCCTTAGAATGACACCAGAAGCTTAGACAATTGTTGAAGTCAATCATTTTGTCCTTGTACCGTGGTATCATTTTGAGTGATGGCAGGATGCTACTCAGGGCTATGGTCATACCTGCCTGGGTTACAAGATCAGACAGCTCCTCCATGTCTCTTTTCATGTAGGCCAGGGAGGTTCATCTCAGGTCATTCACACCAACATGGACAATGACAGAGTCATATTTGTACTTGTTGTGGAGTGTGAAATGTAAAATAGCTGAGAGGCTGGGGTGCAAATCCATACCCTTACATGTGATATCAAGGCTAGGCAAACAAAGTTAGCAACCCTAGTATTACCCAGAGAATGCTCTCAACCTATGTCTCATACACACACACACACACACACACACACACACACACACACACACACACACACACACAAACACACACTTCCTAGGCAACAGCCGCTATGTTGGTAGTACACTGCATATTGCCCACTGATAGTAACTATGGAGTGTTTGCAGTGGCCTACAGAGGGCATGACACCCTGTCCATCGGTCCAATAGGCACATGCATGCAGACAGTGCACCTTCCCCATGTTCCCCACTGGACACCTGCAACACCCGTGGTGCCATCAAATGTGACCAACAAAGGGCATACCATGCCTGACAACATGCCTTGTATGGAGAGATGCCACTGACACCAGGGAATGCTATTAGCATGCTATCAATGTAGGTGCAGGGTAAACCTGCTGTCCATTACCAATTCCCACCAAATGAGGCCAGGACTGGCACATCTGATGATAATCTGTGTACACAACATGGGCCAGACATCCCAGGTACAGTTCCACATGTCACTGTACATGCATGTGGGAGGTTTGCACATCACAGACACAATCCATGTCATGGACTAAGGAACACATATGTGGCAAGCAATGCACAGTATTGGCCACACGCAATAATCACCCAGGTGACTGGATGGTGAATACAATACCCACCTGTGTGGGCAAATCTGGAAACTAGACCCCTGAGCCACAATGCACACCATTGTCATGTGGCCTGATGCCGAGGTATACTTATCACCTAGCCTTGTATAGCTATCTGGCACAGTTGAGCACTACACACTCGTGAATCAATGCACCCATGCATGTCAGTTCTGGCACCGTGTGTGTAAATGTGTGTGTGTGTGTGTGTGTGTGTGTGTGTGTGTGTGTGTGTGTGTGTGTGTGTGTGTGTGTGTGTTGTATGATGCATATGATCACATTCATTACACCCCCCATTGGCATACTGAATAATGCCAAAAATGTGAGAATTGTAACCAATGTCAGTTTATTACAAGAACATCGGGAACTGTTTTAAATAACATCAATAGGACAGTCATTAGGTACACAACGGGCAATTGCAACACATCATTTGTGATTTACTTGGCTAAATGTTTGACATGTACTGCATTTTATGTGGAATTTATGATCACACCTACTGTATTAGAAAAAAGGATACGAACAATGCATTATATAGGCATGTTGAGAAGGAGGGAGCTGATCATGTATTCTCACACATTAAGCCTATGTTGGGAGGAGATAATCGCAAAGAGTTGTTGAGTTTTAAAGAAATCTGGTGGCAATTATTTACTGACGCAGCCACTGTACCTGGTCTTAATGAATCGATAGCTGTCAAACCTTTACTAAGATTACAATAGGTTATTATTGGAGGGCATTTCACCTGAAAAGTTATCTTCACACAATTCTGAGATTGAACAAAAACAAAAACAAAAATAACAATAGGTAACATAACCAAAAAAAACAATAAAAACAAAAACAGGAATACAACATCAAAACAAGAATATTTTTTAACACATTTTTTAACACATTTTATAACACATTATTGTTATATAATTAATTCATGTTTTTAAAAATATTTATTAATATTATATAGAACCATATAGTCGATCCAGTATGACACTACTTCTAGGGTCAATTGATTATTATTTGAATACAACAAAAGTATAAAGTAGTAGTTTTATTTCAATTGATTATTAAGATATCACAAATTATATATAAAAAATTTTTTATATATATAAAAAATTTTTTAAAGATTTTTTAATTTCATACTTTTTTAAAAAGAATTCTGTACATTCCTATGTGACTCAAAATATTCATCCATTCATAAAATGCTTATTTTTAAACTTCTAGTATTTTCTTTTTTCACGTTAATTTTATTTTTATTTTTATTTTTAATTTTATTTGTATCTTCACAAATTACACATATATACCTTTTCCTGCCTTTCTAACATATTTATAATATTGTCCAAGCCACAACAATGAGCTTTTTAATAGTTTTTCAATAGTTTTTTTCTATAGTTTTTTAATAGTTTTTTTAATAATTACCCATATCAAGGTAATTGACATTAAGAATAAATACATTCAGAAAACCAGCAAGTGTTGTTAGAACAGATATACAACTATCATGATAAATAGAATAAAATATTCATCAGTCCCTTTTATTGTCAATATGACTTACGCTTTAGGTATGTTGCATTGAATTCTACCTACAGCTATTAGTGATTGAGAAAAAGTACATTTAACAAGTAAATGTTTATAAAGTGTATGTAATGAAAGCACTATTGTTTATATGTTAGTATGTCTTTAAATAATGGCAAGAGCTTTCGCGCCATTAAGTTTATTTAAATGGTTTTGTTTGAAATACAGTTAGTTCTGAGGAAGCCTATAGGATTAGGTGAAATTCAATTCAAACAATTTTGCATGTATTAATGAATGAACAACATTTATTGTGGAGCATTAAATTTCCTTCCTACAACTATTCATTTCAGCATACTGAATAATGCTGTCTGATGTCAGACACCTCCCCATACCCTTGGCCCATATAACCTCTGTATGACCCCTGTGGTGCATGTGATACCTGCACAGTAATGTGTTGTGGCAATCTCACTAGTGATGAGTTGTATTCCTGGCCCTGCCAATTGTGTCAATGTGTGTGCGTCCCTGTGAAAATGTGGCTGTGTTGACGCTGGCACCTGTTCATGTGGGCAGGCATGTGTACTACACCTATCGTATAGCTACCATATCCCTGTTGCAGATGTCACTCACCATCACATATATGTTCTGAGGGCTCCACAACATTTAACTTATGTGGCGCATTCAGTAACTGCATAGAAATGTGATAGCACTACATAGCTGTCAGGGGTTTGATACCCTGTGCTGTTAAGTGTGTGACATAAACATGCTGAAGTTTTATGCTCCCACCCCTCCCTGACTTGTCTTTGTCTCTGTCTGCCTCTCTCACTCCCTCTCTGGTGAATGTGGAGACCTACACCTGCTTTGCTTAGGCAGCAGCATGTGTATTTTAAGTGATGCTCATGATCAGCTGATGGCCTCTGCACGAATTGCAGCACTCCTCTAGCTGATTGCATGATGAACAGCTGTGGTAACATTCCCATTGTCAATTCCATGGAAACACAATCCAATATCTAGGAACATCATGTTGGTGTTGGGCCTTTTCATTCACTGTGAGAAGGAACTCGATCTGTTGTTTGGCAAACAGCATCTCAGATGGATTAGGGATTTACCTCTAAGAACATACACTGTGGAAACAGGGCAACACACAGTAGGGGGATGTGCCTGACCTGACTACAGACTGTAAGTACTGCTATACTGCATTTGGTGTAATGTTGGTTTAACAGGGTGTGTGTGGATATGGCTGTCCTACATGTTTTATTACCTGCCATGTCAGTGCTATGTTTATGAGGAATCCCCATCTGTAGGATCATCTGCAGACTGGGCAGTGTGTGGTACCTTTGGTTTCATGTGTTACCCACAGAGCATCTATCTGTGAATTGCAAAAGGTAGTGCGAGGATTGCCGTCTGTAGATGGTGAAAGTTGTGACAGTTACTGACTTCATATATCTCATAGGACATATGTTGCAACAAACCCTGTTACAACAGTAAATGTATGGGGTTATCACAGCAACATGTCAATATTGGCCCTGTGTATGTGCTTCTAGCCACAACTCTGTCAACCTCTGTACATATGTCATGCATTAACAGGTGCATATGTGCTGTACACCATAATTAGTGACATCCTATCTGATAACAAGCCAGTGAAATATCAGACTGCCACACATGCTATGCACAGTAGGGGTTATATTTGATGGCATAACCTGGAAATTCTGTGGTTCTGTGTACAGTACTGAGGTCTGTGTACTTATGGTGAATGTTGACAGTGTGTGTATTGTTAATATGTACTTTGGCCTGTGTACAGACTGTGGAAGATGTCAATGTTCTTGGTCCCATCTTATCTGATGTTACATTCTGCTCCACTGTATCAGCTTACATGTTTGTAGGGCCATACACACACATGTCCCATAACACAGACAGGCATCGGACCACTCTGTGTAGTGGCCCAGTATATGTAGGGTTAATGTGTGAGTAGCACATATGAGGATAGTGTTTGAACAGATAGTCCATATACTGTAATATTATGCTAGCTTACCATATGTGGCTGTGGCTGTGTTCAGATTGGTTGTGGTTATACACTTTCACACTGGTGTAGCTTACCCTGTGCTGTGACATGCCTGTAGAGCCTGCTACATATGCAGGTACATGTGCATTCCCCCATAGGAAATGTATGCCAGTGTTGAGCCAGTCTGCCTGTAGCCTGCACAGTGCTTTGTTACATGCCTAGCAGCTTAGTGTACTAACCCAGTTAGATGTCATGTCCAGATACTTGTCAGATGTACTACTGCCAGGCCTCCCTTAACAGTCATGTATGTCAGACAGAGCAGTGGGATGCTGTACAGATGTATGTCAATATCTAGAGGGTAGTATGTGGCTATAACACTTCTATACCAGTGGTTACTATGTGTCAGGACATACAGGGGTGTGTGAATGCATAACCTATGGGGGCAAATGTATACCAGTTGTTACATGTTATACCCACCTACATGGCTGTTAACATCCACATTGTCAGGCTTGGTCCACATATTTTGCACTAAGGGGTTCTTTGTATACCTCTGGACTGTCCAGAGTGGGTCAGAATCTCCACATATATTGGCCAGTATCTCAGCTGTAGTCCACAGGAGCATTACATGCTAGCAGTGGTACTGTACTATTATGTCCTTAGGATGTCTGTCAGTAGCCAATGGTGCACATGTTAAAAGCAGATATGACCTACCACACACACCATGTCTGTGAAGACAATCCCTATTACAGTAGCAATACTCTACAAATATACCTACTATACATACCTGACATCCCCTTGCACTACCAAGTTGGGACTACAGAGGCTGGGATAGGGTTACATTCCATGTTCAGGGCATATGGTGATGATAAATGTATATATAATTATCCAGATATCAATATAGATATATACACATATACATATCGACATATATAGATGGGTATGTATATGTACATAGATATACATGTACACACCCAGATATATACATATACAGAGCCATATATGTCTATACATATACAGATAGTGATACATATGCACATATATGTATGGATATCTACATATATATTGACAATAGCAGGTATATCAGAATAGATATGTATGCACATATAGTTATAGATATCTACATATATACCAACATAACTAGGCATATCTGTACACATAGGATGTGCATACATATATAGCTATATGGACATATATCTATATATACATATACTTATATCTATATATACACACACATATATATATATATATATATATATATATATATATATATATATATATATATGTGCTGCAGTGGTTAGCATTGCTGCCTCACAGCAAGAGGTTCTCTGGTTCGATCCTCGGCTGGGGTGCCTTCTGTGCGGAGTCTGCATGTCCTCCCTGTGGTGGGTTTCCTCCGGTGCTCTTTCCTCCCACATCCCAAAGACATGCTGCAGGTGGACTGGACACTCTAAATTGGCCCCTGTGGAAGGTTGGGCGCCGCTGGCAACACGACCACGTAAAACTCCACTGCCATTCAATGTGACAAGGTGATCCGCTGTGGCGACTAAAAGAAGAAGAAGAAGATATATATATATATATATATATATATATATATGTGTGTACATACGAAGAGATGTACACATGGCCATATATATGTAGCACTATACAGATGTGTATACAGGCTCATGCCTACCATGGTTGCATGACACTGCCACCCTTAAACCATGGTAGGTTTGAGTAGCATACAGACATATGTATGAGTATACATGTGTGTGTACATGTACAGATATATAGACCTATTATATGCATATGAGCATATTCCTGTGATGGGTAAATGTCACGGTTATGTACACCCTCCCACATGTATCTCACCGTATGTAACTGCTATGAGCACATTATGATGAAACAACATATGTGATGCAACATTCATATTAATACCAAGGACTACACAATTTAGGAACTACAGGCAAATGTTCAATACTACTCAATATGGGTATTGACAACTATATTGGTAAAACAACAGCAGTCTTCACAGTGGTCATGGCGTAGTGATTAAGTGCTGTGACTTCAGTGTAAAGAGTCCTGGATTCAAGACCTGCAAGGGCTGTTCATTTTGTTTCTGGGCAGATCAAGGACTGTTGGATACAGAGTGGTTATGGCAGTTTTGAGCAACTTTAAGTGGGTTTGCACAGATTTCATGAAGGTAAGAGGTGCTAAGCTATGGGTAAACGTACAGGCAATTACACAGTGTAGGCAGCGCTTACCATTGCACCAGTCAGCTTAGCTGTAATATTACAGCAATGTTGATACTTGCTAAGCATAGCTTAGCCCTGTTAACCAGGGCACACGGGTCTACTTCACATTGTTGTAAGCTGACAATATCGAATACGATATTGTCGGCATGACAATGTCAAAAAATTCAGAACATCACGCAGGTAAATGGAAATCTCTTTAAGGGGGAGATTTCCGTTTACCTCAATGTAGTGCAGTCTTGGAGTTGGTATATTTAAGTAGGGGGATGTGGGGGGGATGCTAGTTAGTTTTTTTTTATTGATTTATTTTTTGTTTATGCTATTTGATATTTTACTACTTCAATCAATAAAGTTTGACCTTTACTGATTTGATGTAGTAAAATTTCAATAATGTGATATAGATGCGGACACACAATCCAGTCTAATAACCTGTAATAAGTGTATGTAATGCCATGTACAATACATGCACCTATGTGCTGTCATTACAGTAGCAAGGGGAGTGAGTGTCATGTGTGGGACACAGACATATATGAGGTCTGTACAGCACTGTTATCCATGTGAATGTGTTACATACAGGTGTAGTAGTTGAAGGTACATGCTGTCACACTGGCATGCAGTGTATTGTGGCAGTACGACTGTTGACAGTGCTAACCCAGGCAAGAGCAGAGTGCTTAATGTAGTACTGACAATAGACACACCTGCGAGCATGGCTGGACACCGAGGCCTCCCTGTTGTATCCCTGGTGTGTGAGCTGTGTCACAGTACAGACCCATTACTGGGTAATGATCCATCATGAGGAATGTAACTGTAGACTACTGTCTGTACAGCACATGTTAGTGAGGGCATTGACATGCAGTTATGGCATACAGATTGTTGTCAGACATCTGTCAATGCACTCATGCTACTGCATAGCTATTTGCCAAGCTGATGACTGTCAGTCCCTGTACAGATGTGCAGATAAGCTGGGATATGTACAGGCAACCTCAGATTGATTGACACTGACATGTCTGCCAAGCTGTGTAAGAAGTGGCACATATAGGAGATGTCACCCTGTACGCACCACATGCCACAGGTACCTCCACTACACTAACATAGTCAACAGAACATGCTTGGGTACAGGTCTCCATCACAGACACTAACCATGTGTTGTAATGCATGTTGCATACACATCACATTGACCACCTCAGTGGCCATGTGCAGGAGGTACCTGGAGGATTGGCTGATGCATGTCATTCTCACCCTGAGGGTAATGACAGTAGTGCCTGTTGGTTGATTGCCCGCTGTCACCTGGCAGGTGGCAGGATAACACTGTACACACAACCACTACACAACCCATCTCCCCTTGGACAATAACTAGGTATACAGCTATGACCACCTGCATGGATACACCCCTGTACTGACACATGTACGTGTGCATGACAGAGTATAGCAGTGTTGTGTGTTAGCACACCTGTACATGGGAATTCCATGAGGGCCTTCACAACCAATGCAACACCCATTGCCATAGTCAGTTGTGGCTGCTGCTGTATGGGACAGTGCATGTACCCTGTTAAGCTTGTCCACATACTGGCTACATGAGCCTTGCAGTACCAGCACAATAGTGTTTTACATATGGAGTGATAGGCATGGGATACCCATTGTGTTCTGGCATGTATGTGTAGTTGTGCATGTCCGTGTATCTGTAAGGTACAGCATTCCAAGGCCACATACTCCTATTACAATACCCATTGCCACACAGTAGTACAGATAGTGTTGTTGCTGCCCATAGGTGAGGCATGACAATGCAACACCCTACTACGTGTGTGGCATGTGCATGAGATGCATATCCCTGTAGTACCAATGTTGGGGTATACTATGGGTTGTATCACAGTTACAGCCAATGTGTGATGGTGGGTATGGCAGAGTGTCATCATGGGTTTCAGGGAGTACAATATCCAGTGGGGGATGTGGGTGCTGTGTACACTGTAATTACACCAAGCTACACCCGGAATATATCCCATATACCACATTATGGTTACCACTGTCACCATCAATCATACAGGTAACTGTTACCACAATCCAAGCCAGTTATGCATGCCATGTGTGCAGCGTACCTGTAACATATTGGAGACATGGTCAAGTTAGTTAGCAGCGTTAGGCCCTGGTATCTCAGATGTGTGTCTGGCTGTTATGTATCTGTAAGTGTGTATATGATGGTATGTCGCACTACATATTGTCCAAATACACCCATTACATCACCCATTAGCATACTGTACATGTCGGGGGATGGTCTGCATGTATCATGTAACCTGGAACACACCTCACCATAAACGTTGTGCAGTGTGTGCAAAGTAAGCCACACACATCAGTAACATGACATAGCTAGGTAGGGCTAGTCTCAGTTTTGCTAAGTAAGAGTGTGCATGTATGTGGCTGGGTCTGCATCAGGTTGCAGGGTATACACGTCTCTGCAGGCCACCTGCCCATGTGGCACAGGCAATAACCAGTTTAGCAACCTGCGAAATGTGTTCAACTGTACCCCAGATATGTCACAGCCATGGTGTCACCACAGTGACATACTCCATTGTGGAATACAACTGCAGACCATCCTCTTACTAATACATGTATACCTACAACACAAATGGATAACATTATAGGGACTACAATCAACCAGTGTTACTAACAGCTATAATGCATCCTTGATTGGATGGCTACACTATCCACCAAATATGCCTTGCAGTCTATCCCTACAACATGGTACACTGCAGTACTGTGGTACAGTGTGGTGCAGTCACCATGTGCATCAGAACCATATCAGCCTGTCCCTACATTGATGGTATGGATGACATGGAAGTGGCACAGGTCTCATCATATGCACAGGGTATTCTAGTGCTGACACATGCACACCTACAACACAAATTGATAACATTATAGAGACCACAACCAACCAGTGTTACTAACAGCTATAAGGCATCATTGCTGGATGGCTACACTACCTGCCAAGTATGCATTACACTCTACTCCCTACAACATGTTACACTGCAGTACTGTGATACACTGTTGTGCTGTCACTGTGTGCATCAGAACCATATCAGCCTGTCCCTGCACTGATGGCATGGATGACAGGGATGTGGCACAGGTATCATCATATGCACAGGGTCTGATGGTGGTTTGATAGAGGCCAAGGTTGGGCCATAAATTTGGCACCATGTGTTGGGTGAGGGGTGTACTGTTGGGAGCTGAGCGAGGTGATCTGGTGTGTGTAGGTATGGGGTTGCCCTAGGTGTGATTGCATAGTGTGTGGGTTTGCATGCACACAGTTCTGCCATGTGGCTGCCCTGCAGAGGTGTTTATGGACAGCTTGAGACCATACCTGGCAGGTTGAGCAGTTCACTGCTTCTGGCCCCGGCCACTTGGACTGTGCCTGCCAGGGGTTCCACAGGCACGTTCAGGTACAGGCCTCAATGTGTTACTCTCACCTGCTGATGACATTTGTCCACTGGAACCAGGTCCCTCCTGGGATTGGCCAGGACCATGTGCATGTGGCCTGCTGTGGTGTGGTGTGGACAGCACCCCCCCCACACTACCAGGGCTGCTACTGCCACTACAGAAGCCCCTTGGTGTCCTGGCATGCCCACGTTGACTACCAGTTATTGGCCTTGCTGGCCTGCATCCACACGGCCGTCGCCATACTCCCACCATATGTTCAAGCATGAACAGACCAGTCTATGAGGGTCATCATCTCACCAGACCATCTATCCATGAACTCAGCTAATCCATGGATGACAACAGCCAGTTCACGGGCGCTGTCATTAGAAGAAGTGAGAGCAGCCCTCTGCAGCTCAGGCCCTGTCTGCGGTAACATTCAATACATGCCTCTGCCACCATGACAGCCTGAAACATGCTTCTGCTGGTAGCAACTATGTCACCTCTGCCAGGGGCATGATGTCCAGAAGCCCTACAACATGTGCCCTGGGACATCTGTTTTTTTGGTGGCCTGCTGAACATCCAGTTATGCCTGCTGCGACCAGACACAGTAGGCATGGTTACCACACTTTCCTGTGCACTACCACTTAATGCCAGCTATCCATCCGCTATGACCACTGGTGATGGGGTGTGTATAGGCACTGAATGTATGTTCAGGGGTGGGTGGCTAAAAGGGGGGTGTCAAATGTTGGTGTAGTGTCAGCCCTTGACAACCCCACCTGTGCCTCAACATTAATATCATCATCTTCGGTGTCTGTATGGACACCAACTTCAGATTGCAAACAGGAAGGACCCTGAAACACCTTGCCACCTGTGGGAGAAAACAATAAATGCACTTTAAAACCTGTACAGCATTGCCTAACAGTAGACACACACACACACACACACACACACACACACACACACACACACACACACACACACACACATCTCTGTAATACCTAACTGTCCATGGCTTTAAAGACAGTCCCACGTATATGTCCATGTGCTACCCCATCCTGCATCACACTTGTTAGTATACACACATTGATACCACTCATTAACATCTCAGCCCTCTAATTGCCCACACAAGTGGCCACAACGCAAGGCCTGTTGCTACTTTACCTGCCTGACCTGTGTGTAGTGGTTTTACATGGCCTCACTGCTGTCATTCGGTATGCACCCTTGGTATGTCCAGACATGATGTGCATGGCCCCTATATGCATAGGCTAGTATGTTGTATCCATAATATCTCGCACTGGTGTGTCATGTGTATGTAATGCTCTGTACATGCCAGATATGCTGCTCCTGCAGCCTATCATGTGGCAACTGTTATATTTAGATACACTCCCTGGTGTTGACTAGTACTTCCCCAATGCATCTGGAGACCTGTATGCGTGGGTTGTAGGTGACCTCTCTGCTGACTGTGATATTCAGAGTGCACCTGGTGTCTACCTTCCCTCTGGATACCTGTTCCATGCTACAGACCATATTATACTATTTGCTGTCCTGTGATCACACACATGATAAGTATTCCTGGTGTGTAATGTGGCAGTCCATGTCCATGTACTGCATGGTCCCAAATGGAGATACTGCCGTATGAACACCTCACAATCACACATGTGCATACATGGCCACCCACACAAACACACACATGCACACACACATCCTATATGCATTCCACTTCACCAGAGTGACCCTACAGGCAAACTAACTAACCACCAGGATGCACACACACACACACACACACACACACACACACACACACACACACACACACACACATATATAGGTGAGGTTGCACAATGATAGTACACACAGTCCTCCTATTACCCATCTGCCAACATGCAGAACATATGGTACAGAACAGCTTGCAGTTCAGCTATAGTCAATCCATGCTAGCAACAGTAGACATGTGTGTGTGATAGATGTGATGTGTCACTAGGTGATGCCCCTTCCCCTGGATACCACTGCACCGATGTACACAGTATTGCTGTGCACCTGCTCTGCACCCTGCCATGTACTGAGCACCACATCTCACAGGTGTACAACCCATTGCAGAATGTGTAGTACTGTGTCAGTTATGTAAGCTTTACTTCTCACAGCCCCTATGATTTTCAGCAACACATACCTGGGATGATATGTGGACAGTTGTCATTGGTGAATGCCTGATGCCTGATTTACAGCTGTCAACATCAACAGACCATGTATGACCACTCCAGTACTCTTACACTGACAACCATCAGAGCATACCATGGCTATGGGGGGTGTATACACCTTTATTGATTAGACACACACATCCTTGATCTGTCATGGGACCAAATCACCGCATATCTTAGCGCTACATGAACCCAATATGTGACATACGTCCTGTACTTTCACATGCAGTGTCTACCGGTTGTGTAAGGTGTATAGCTGCTGACCACAATGCATACACACCGTGTGGGCATATGTGCACACCCTTATTATGATGGTTTATAGCACCTCTTGTTGTGTGTACTTCAGCAGTCACTGCTCCTGGCAGGGGTATACCAGTGTAGGCCATCTGCATTTGCCAGGGCATGTTTAGTCTGCCCTACACATGTCCCCCTATTCTACATTATTGCAAGGTCTACTCATGTGCACATCCCATGGTGTTCACACACTGCCATCACTATTGCTGTGTGGGTAGGATTATGACTGCTATAGGTCCTGAACCTGACTATATGCAGATAGAGCCATTCCTAGCACCCTTAGGATCCCTGCTGCAGTGCACTGGTGTGTCATGCTGAGCCCCCCTGTCCTTCATCCTTTATGCAGATGCATGACAAGTACTCCCTACACATGTGTGTCACTTTGCAGTGTCCCATACACTGAACACCACATGTTGCAGCCTAGACCCAGCTGATAATGTGGACTACTGTAATGCCTTATGCCATAGTGTTTGCAGCAGTTGCCGTTGTCCTACAGGTATATACACTGGTATTGCACTGTATATGGGTGTTACTCCGAACATGTCCCTACTGTAGGCCATGTCTATCACCAGTATGTTACTCCCTGTGGACACATTCCACAATGACAGGATGTTAGTTATCATGCAGGTGTCTGACATACCCTTCCACTACCCCATCATGGTCACCCCTGTGAGACCGTGCATTTTACAGCAACAATACATGCACATGTACAGTATGCATTCAGGGTAGGTGTGTTCGATGTGTGCATGGAATATACCATCACCATTACATGCCTGGTGTGTTGGCAAGCATCTACATAAAACATACTCACCAGCTACAGGCTGCTGCCTTGGTGGTATCCTGGAGGGACCTAAATAAGAGGGGTGAGAGATGCAATGTCAGTGGCCACACCTGTGGCACTGCTACAGGGCGGGTGCAGTATTAGAATACATCAACTGTACATTCCCACAATACTACCACATCTGGACATTTGTTTATCACTACAATGCAGCAACACAATATATCTCTGGCATGTCAGATATGCATGATCTACCTGTACCAATGCAGATGTATACACAACAATAGTCTACTGATGTGCCCTGTGTCCTTACCTGCACGGTCCTCGGCTGGTGTGTGGGTGACACCCACCTCCACAAAGGAGTCCATTGGTTGGCAGATGTCTGGATGGGCAGGTGCCATGAGGCTGGCCAGGAACTCTTCCATATGTGTCAGAGGGGGATGGATGGCAGACCACCCCCCCATGGTGAGGTGATCCCCCAGGACTACAGCAGCACGCTGATGGGCATTGTGAAGCAGGTCAGTACAATGAAGCCAGACCTGCTCATAACTGCAGTTGTGCAGTCAGACATCACTGACCCTGTGGACTAGGTCATTCCACAGGGCGGTCCTCTCCTGCTGCTCATGTGCAGCCCTGCAAAACAGCAATGGATAGTGCTGCATCAAGTGTGATATCAATATTTCATTTTCCTCATGGGAACAGGTGGGCAACCATGCATGTGCCATCTTGGCTGAAGGACAAAGATGGAAACAGGTCTGAGCAACTCATACATCAAGGTTACCACAATTCATAATACACATTTCTGTCACTCCCCCCCCCCACCATATCTGCTTCACCAAACTGTTCACACAGCTCATTCGGTATGACTACAGCTTACTTACTGGTTGGACAGATACTGTATTGTACTGCACTTTCTGCTATGTGATTGTAGCCATGTCCCCTGTGTACACTATCATTGCTGATAGGCAACAAATATGGGCCACTTTAATAGACATTCTGGACATATCTGTACAGTCGTGGAGTATGATTCTGTATGCAGAGTACTACCACTGGCAGGATTCGAACCGTGGCTGTGTGTGCTAAAAAAACAACAGTTCACATCTCAGTTGCATGTGCTATTCAGTTTTTGTTGTCTGCATTTTCCCTGTTTACTGTCTATGTGTCTCTCAGTTGTACTAAATGGATTCTGGGGATTACACCTGCCATATACAGACGTTCCTACACATTCAATTTATGGTGCACGGTGTGGGGAACAGTGCTTAATACTACAGTACTATTACATGATTCCATATCTACATTACCGTATGATACCATGATATACACTTTTATTGACTTACAAACAATATGAAACTCTTCCTGACATATTCTCTAGTGTATGCAGTACTTGTCTTGAACAATACAGGTTTTATACAAGCAATTAATTTACTACTACTTTTATTTTTATTTTCTATGACAGTAAATGCATGAGTATTACTGACCTGCCTCACATCGCAACCTCATCAGGCGACTGATGTGGGCCTCCTGGTTCACGGCCCACTCCATTGCAGCTGTGGGAGACATAAGAGGAATATTTAGCCATACCTATCCATGATATACCTGAGCTGGCAATTATCACACACATACTGGGGTGATACTTACACACAGCTGGAACATCCCCTGATGCTCTAGCCTCTTGGAGCAACTCCTTCAAGATGTCCCCCTTATGCTACTTCAGGTTGGCATAGTGGTGCCTGACCTACCCACCAGTCCAGGGTATGCCAGTGGCACTGGTGAGGTCATGGCCGAGACAGTCCCAGACCTCTGCCTTATATTGGGAGCCCTGGCACTGGCCCTGCAGCAGTCTCTGAGCATGGTCTTTGACAAGGAGTCCCGCCATGACCTTGGACTCCTGAATGCACCAGCGCTGCACCCGAAAGCACACACCTTCTCCACTTACTGCCATAGTGCCTGCAAAGGGAAGCTACAACCAGTTATGAGATGTATTCCCACCTCTTGAGTTTACGTAGGGCTGATTTCTCACACTTTTCTGTGATTGGCTGGTTTTGAAAAGGCTACACTATGGGAAAACCTTCTTAACTAAGGTTGGAATTGTTTAAAGGGGTATAACACTGGGCACATTTAGTTAGCTGGCCTACACATTTCTTACACCTCCTAAGTTGGCCTGTGCAATGCTTAGCATTGCTTACATTAGACTTTGCATTATTTTTCTTTTTGGCATTGATTTCTTATTCATTACATCTTATATATCTGCCTGGCATCCATGATTAATGTGTATGTACACTCTATGCGGTCCTCATGTTTTATTGGGGACTTCAACACTCTATTACAATTATACCTCACTTCTGGGCTTAATGCTGTACTCCAGTTCACAAATTTATGTTATTTAGTGAGTTATGGGACATATGACTGTATAATGATTCCTTTCACAGGTTCAGTTTGGTTTTACTATGTTGAGGACTTGTTTGCTGATACCTCATTCTTCTGTACTTCTGTTATGGTTTGGTGGTTAACTACTGTGACTATGGTGTATTAGGTCCTGAGTTTGAGACCTGCATTGTTGTTTATTTTGTTGATGGGAAGAACAAGGGCCATTGGATACAGAGTGATTAAGGCACTTTTGGTCAGTTGTAAGCGGGCTTGTGTAATGGTAAGCACTGCTAACCTGCTATTACATCTACTTACAGAGAGTTAGCTTCAGTATTGCTTAGCCAGTGTAAGCATTGCTTACTGCCATGCAAACAGGCTTAAGCCTCCTTATAGTGCTTAAATATGCTTACTACTGCTTATTTGTGCTTAAACCTGCTTACTGGTGCCTTATTCATTATGACACTGATACCTCACACGTGCATTTACTGCAGTACTCCAGTTCAAAAAATATGTTATTTAGTGGGTTTTGCAAGATAAATATTGATCATAATGTGCTTTCCCATGGAAAATGGAATGTGCTGCAGTGGGACTCAAACGGGGAATGCCTACTCATAAGGCGAATGATTTGCCCACTACACTATTGCTATGCTGCTTTGTTTGTATATATCTTCCTTGTTATCCTCTTCAGCCATTTAAGCTGCATTAACCGTAGCTAAGCAATGGGCATACCCATGCACCTATGGTTAGCTTTGATCTGATTTAAAAAAAAAAAAGTTTTTCATTTTATTTATATATACTGTTGCTGTTATACACAAGGGGGACTGTTGGTGGGGATATGCAGTCACCTATGAGCAGTCTCTCTCATTTTGTACCCCTTTCTGCTGTTCTTCATTGTAGGGTCATGTATATTCTAAGAGCTCTGCTCTCTGACACACCCCCTGCACTTTTACACACTCCATGTAAGCCTAGGAGCTCAGGCAGCGCACCTCATTACTATGTATGGCACACTGCCATCCTGCTCCTACCGTCTACCTCCATGCAGGACTAAGCTAGTCCTGCATGGAGGAATAGTAAATCTGGGGGTATATATATATATATATATATATATATATATATATATATATCTATATATACATATATATATATACATATATATATATATATATATATATATATATATATATATATATATATATATATATATATATATATATATATATATATATATATATATATATATATATATATATATATATATATATATATATATATATATATATATATATATATATATATATATATATATATATATATATATATATATAAATATAAATACACACACACATATATATATATATATATATATATATACACATATATATATATATATATATATATATATATATATATATATATACATACATTTATATATGCCAGTAGAACTTATATTTTTCACTATATGAAACAAATTTATGATGGATGGATGTACTACAATGCTAAAATGTTGGATTTTTTTTGAACATCTACACTGAGCTTTTAGTTCCATGTGTTCCTACCCACTGAATAGTGTAGAAAATGCATTTTCACATTAGCAGAACATTTCACCCTTTGATGGTGCAGTGCTAGGCAAATACAAATGCCATTAAATATTACAATAAATAATATTTGTACAATAAAATGCATGCATTTGCAGTCATTACATTTTATTTGAAATCGTCATTCACCCCTTTATATAAATCCATTTAGTAAATGATATTTACTGAATCTTGTTAGAAGTCTTGTTAATTACTTTCTGGCTACCTATTGCTAACAATTACCTTTTCTTCTAAA
Source organism: Protopterus annectens (assembly GCF_019279795.1). Taxonomy (NCBI): domain Eukaryota; kingdom Metazoa; phylum Chordata; order Ceratodontiformes; family Protopteridae; genus Protopterus; species Protopterus annectens. The sequence goes on along the minus strand of NC_056731.1, from coordinate 609,683,510 downwards.
CAGAATGTGCCCATGCTTCAGTCGCTGATATCGTGTTCCTTGTTGACCAGTCTACCAGCATTGGAAAAAAAAACTTTCAACAGATTCGTCATTTCCTGCATGAGATGGTAGAGGCACTTGATGTACATGTGGACAAAGTGAGAATTGGCATGGCTCTGTACAGCACTAAAGCAGAGGTAGAATTTGATCTTAATGCTTTTAATGAAAAGGATGATGTCTTGCAATACATTAAAACTTTGCCTTATAGAGGTGGTGGGACAAACACTGGAGCTGCCCTTGACTTCATTAGAACACGTCTGTTCACAGAAACTGCTGGAAGCAGAATAGCAAATGGAATCAAGCAGATAGCGATTGTGATCACTGATGGAAAGTCTCAGGACAACGTTTCTGTCCCTGCCACCAACCTTCGTAGACTAGGTGTGACTGTTTATGCAGTGGGTATACAGAATGCCAATGAACAGGAACTGAATTACATTGCATCTTATCCTATGCGGGACCATGTTAGCATCTTATCAAATTTCCTACAACTCCACTACTTGAAAGAACACATTGTGAAGGAGATTTGTAGAACAATCATTGAAGAAGCTTTTAGCCCAATGTTATCAGTTAATCTTCGTGAAGGTAGGTGATAAAACCCAAAATTGTTTTACAGAATATAAATTATTCTTTTGTAGAAATATCACAAGTTCTTTTCGTCTTCCTTATTCCTCTGTTAATCAGTTTATTCTCTATATTCTGATTTTTTTGATATTGTGTTTTCTTTGCTTAAAACACTGTTAATGCAGTCTTTACCAGGGAATTAAAGCATGTTTGCATCTGACCACACCATTCAGTAAAATAGTTTTTCATTAGTTTCCAAAAAGTGAGTTGTAATATCTGCTCTCAGTGGTCCATATTGTTTTTAGTCTCCAGAAAAAAAAATGGTTGAATAACCTATGATGATTCTAAAGCTGTTGACATGTTCAGGTGCTAGAACTTTTAATCCTGGTAGAGAGGACTATATGCTATAAAATTACAGTGGGACTGTGACTGTAATTTAAATGATTGTGCTACCCAAATGTAGTAATTAAGATCACTATAAATCAAATCAAGGATTGAAACTAAGTCATTATACTCACTTTAGATTTAGACCCAAAAGGATTTTATTTGTTTTAAAAGATCATCCCTATTGACTTTGTTTCAAACACATAAGTGTATACAAAAAAGCAGAATACATATAAGTCATCATGATATAATAAAGATCACAATACCAGTTGTAAACACAACATCATCTTTATGGGAAGAACTTCATTTGTACTTTCTTACAATAACATGCTCTAAATGCTTATGTTATCATTTACCTACAGTTTATACAGGTCTTTGACTTAAACTGGAAAATAGCTATGAACTGGATGCATAGCAACATATAAAATATTATAGCAATAATTACCCCTGGGTGGTGGTACTGCTAAATTACGGTTGGCGTGGTTGGTTTGGTCCCAGAGAGCCGGGCAAAAAAAAAGCCAAACAATTACCACCAAGCACACCCAACCACAAAGTGAAGTTAATGATATATATAGAAAGCAAAAGAAAAAGAACTTACTTTAATAAAAATAATGGCATGTTCATTGCCTGTTTGCTTCCTTCCGCCTACAGCTGCATCGCGGTTCGGGTTCTGATAGGAGGCGCCCCTCGCGCGGCACATCACAGTTCAAAGCAGCAAGAGAAGCTTAAAGATCTCCGCTTTTTTTGAAATTAAGCTAGCTGTTATAACATTTTTAATAAAGTTTAAAACGGTTAAAAAACAGCTTTGGATTTCCCCGTCTCGCTTTGAAACACATTCAGTTAGCTCACTTATTTAACAAAAAACTTAAAGATCTTTTTCTTCGCTAAAGCTCGTACTTAGAATCGCTTATGTAAGATATGTTAAATGGGTAAAAAAAGGCGAGGAGATGTCCGCTAAACTTTTTAAAAAAAGTTGTGCATGTTAAACGAACAACATTCCCTATTGTGAAGCTAACTATGATTATGGAAAAAGTAAAGTCCTGAAGTGGACCTTCCATCAGTAACGTATAACTCGATTATTAGTAGGCTTTGGCTATATATTAATCATCCTTTTCATCAGCTCACCAATCCCTACTTTCTTCAGCACCAAGGACTAACAAATGTTATAGTACTGCATACCAAATCCACATTCCATTTAATAACTGTCCTTCACGCTGCAACTTCTAAGCAAATGCTCATCCCAGTCTTTACCATTCCTACAATTTCAATGCATCTTTTGGACTCTTGCAAATGCCTTCTCAGTGTATAGACAAATATGTCTGGCTTATTGCCATAATGCATTATAATGCTGAAGCCGTCACCTTCACACCCTCTGATATACCTCATCTTTTCCAAAGTATTTCAGTCACTTTAACCTCATATAGATACTGTAGGTCTTCTAAATGTTGTTTTTTTTTTTGTCATGCACGCAATTGTTGACCCCAGTTTTGCCTCTTGTATAGGAACACTAACAAAATTGAACATTCATGTACAAAACCATCCTACTACTGCTCACCAGCACGTAACATGCCTCTTCTTCTTTCTCAAATGTCCCCTAGTCCTTCCATCAAAATAGAAAAAACAACCACTTGAAGGTGATATCCAGTAACCCAAGAAAATGAAATGTCCTCAGTAAAAGTGCTTTAATGCACAGCCAAAATCCACAGCAGCAAATACAATTGTGATAACAACACAGCAACAAGAACAAAATGTAGAATGAGTGCTTTCGTCTGCTACCATTGCAGACTTTATCAGATATACTAATGCTTTGCACCACTGTAGTTAAATAGTCAATAACACCTAAATTTTTTTAAAGGAATAATACACTCAACATGATTAGTACAAATAGTAAAAAAAACATATCATAACTTAGTAGCCTTCTCTATTAAAATTGGTTTCAAGGACAAACAATCATTTAAGCCTGGTGGATACCAGGCATTTAAACGAAGCTGCCATTTAAGCTCGCTTTTATGAATATTGTTAGCCCAGTTACCACCCCTGGCTTTTTTTACAACCACTTCAAGTATGCCAAATTTATAGCCAGAAAAAGACCCACATGTAAGGGAATGTCTGTATATGGCATTATTTGTGTTATGAGTATTAATTGCGTACAAGTGTTCGTACACCCTCTTCTTGAGGGCTCTTTCCATTTTACCCACGTAGTATGCTTTACAACCAGTGCAAACAGACAAATAAACCAATCCTACAGTGTTACAATTACCCCCCATTAACCTAACCTTGTGAACCGGGTCACCCAAAAAGATCTCTCGTGTGTTCAATACATAGGGGCAATAATTACATCTACCACATGGTTTCGTACCGTTGTTGTTCCCCCTAGTAGTAGGATGTTCTAACAAAGTTTTTAATGTGTTGCCCACATTAAAAGAAAATGTGGGGCCCAGACCCAAGGCTTGAGTGAGTTCGTTGTTGCACTCCAAAATAACCCAGTTCTTACACAAGATGTCCTTAACCTTGTTCCCAAATGAACCAAATTGTATAGACATAGAATTCAAAAAATCCTGTGTGTCAGACAATTGAAGGTCAGTCGAGGTGGTTTGTTCTACACTCACATTAATACTCCCTTGTCCTAGTAGGGGTACAATTTTTTTGCCCCAACCTTCCAACACCTCACAATTTATCTGTCCCAACATATGTTCGGGATATCCTCTTGCTTTGAACATCTGTGTCAACAATCCCAGTTCCCTTTTCAAGTTGTCAAGGGTTGAGCAAATTCCTGCCCCCCTTATCATTTGTCCCCTAACCAAGTTCCTCTTAACATGGTAGGGGTGTTGACTATGATAACTCAAAAAAAACAGTTAGAGTAGGTGGCCTTACGATACACCCTAGATGAAAACTGCCCTGACTGGAGATCTCGGGTAATATTAACATCCAGGTAGTCTATAGTGTGTTCATCAAAGGTGTGGGTAGATCCATCCTTCCATCAAAATAGTTGGTTAATACATTGTGCCAGTTTTCCCCTCCTTTATTTACAGGGGGGCTAATAACATCAAATTCTAACTTCAGACTTAATCCAACATTCCTTTTAAATATTGTATATAAAATGTACATAAAGCAGACATAGCTTTAATGGTATAAGCAGTCAGTACCAATTAGCTGTCTGATTAATACACACTTAAAGCCATTCAATCACATTAGAGCAACATTCATGCAGTTTTCCCTTATCACAGGGCAATCAAAAATGCTTTATCACTTTCAGATGTAGAGAAGAATCTCTATTCAACAGCTGAGCTCAATATCACAAACAGTTAAACTATCTTAACTATTTACATACATTCCATAGCAACATAAAAGAGACCCCCAAGCAGCATCCTTCCCAAATCTATTGCATTATTACAACACCCTCAGAGACACCAAGCAGCATCCTTCTCAAGTCTAATATATTATTACAACACCCTCAGAGACTCCAAGCAACATCCTTCTGAAATCTATTACATCATTACAACACCTTCAATATATTCATAAATGGTATCCCTTTTCCATGAACTGCATCCAGCTTTCTACATGTAGCTCAAACAAGACATATGATACAAAGAAGTACTGAGGGCCTACATAATGCCAAAATCAATATAACAGCAACGAAAGTACATTATAATGATAACCTCATCTCACATAACTCACTCGAATAGTCTACTTTATGAAATATACACACAATAACTTAATATTTGCTACTTCATGATTTATGTAGGCATTTGCAACAGCTTACACATAGATGTTATTGTATTTGATTATAATTAAATATAACAATTCATATTGCACTTTTCTTTGCTTCAATAAGAAATTATATGCAGTCAACGAACATACTAAAAATGGATGCTTCTACATTTGTTATACCCATTATTTTTGCTATCTCATCAATAAAAATATGACAACACATGAATTTAACAATTACTTAATCACTGCATTTAAATTCATATGAAAGCATTCAACCTGCTGATCCATTGCAACCCAGGCATGATGCACTTTATAATGACTGGTGTTATAGATAAAAGTCATATTTACTTTCTATGTAGGCTGACTGTAGCTTCAGTTTAATAAAATATAGCCATAATACTGCCACTTTTTGTGAAATAAATCAAACAGTAGTACTCTGTTTAGCGGCATATACTCTTGAAATTAAATGGCAATGTGCTCCATACACAAGCGTCATCAGCTGTAAAGAACACTGTCTGATCAGTATAATTTCTTTTTATTCTCATTGAAAATTAAAGCCCTAACTGCATCAGGCAAAGATGATATGCAACCTACTTCCATATTAGTAAAATACAAAAAATGCATACAGTCATACCATGGTCATCACTACTATTTGTCTAAAAAGTTTTACATCAATTGACTACTATCATTATTTAACCAAGTCCATTCATACTTGTATGGGAATTCTCAGAGCATTGAGCAACCATGGTTCAGCACTCTTATGCATCCATTCTGATTAGATTTTTTTCTCATTTGTACTTTTTATTTTATTTATGTATTTATTTATTTGTCCTTTGATAACTGAGAAAGTGTGAATGAGCCAATGGCCCACCAAACTTACAGAGTCTCCCTCTTTAAAAAAAAACTCATATAATGCATCTCCTCCACCCCATAAGGTAAGTGCAAAGGTAACTCTTTTAATCTGCCCTTCATCTGTTTTGTACTAGTAAACGCTACAGTTTATCTGTCCAAGGCACTTTCAGTTCAACAGGAAAAGTTAACTTATTATTTTAATCTTCATATTTTACACTCTCCAGTTGCATCAATAAACTGCAGTTTGGGGGGTGGGGGGCAGAGCCTGGATGGCCAACTGTTAGCAGGAGATTTTTGAGCTCCACAAAACTATACTAAATTACAGGAAAATACTCATCCTATCTTAACAAAAACAAAAAAAAAATATTATTAACTGTCTTCTAAACTACAAATATCTCAACTTTGAAGTGGTTTCATCAATATTTTCCTGTCAAACTATACTGGAGATTATTTAATCTGCGTGGAAATGAATAACTCAAAGAACTCCCATTTTGAGTCTTCACTGAAAAAAGAAATTCAACTGATGTCAGCAACTCTTCATGAACTCTCTCTTAAAATGGACAGATTTACTGACAACCTGGAAAACCTCAAAGAAAACTGTCAAAAACAAATGGATGTCCTTGAGGAAATGTTACAACAACATCAAACTAAATTAGTGGACATTGAAACTTCACTTACTGACATTGATGGAAGACTCAAGGAAGAAAAGAATCAGAGTGAATTCCTCTTACAGCAAAATAACTGGTTAATCAACAAAATAGATGACCTGGAGAACAGAGAAAGGAGAACAAACATAAGAATTCTTGGTTTTCTTGAAAAATCAGATGGCAAGGACATTATTTTATTCTTAAAGTCTTGGCTTCCTGAAATACTAGACCTAAAAGAGGGTTTATCAAATGGAATTGAGAGAGCACATAGAGTCACAGGAAAAACAATCTCTTCCTCAACTACTGCTCCACCTAGATCTACAGCAGTTAAATTTCTATCGTATTTAGACAAGGATCTTATTCTCAGGTCAGCATGGAGAAAAAGTCCCTTAACATATAAGCAAAAGCAAATAAGATTTGATAATGATTATTCTTCAAGAGTTTTGGAACTAAGAAAGAAAACTTGGCCACTGGTGAGACTTCTTAAACAAAATAAAATAAAAGCTCAACTTGTTTACCCAGCAAAAATCAGAATTTTCTACTCTAATTACATGAGAACTTTCAACAACCTTGAGGAAGCAACTTCGTTCATGAAAAACAACAATATAATCTCTATTCCAGAAGAAATTGTATGCTCAGCTTCTGAGAGACTTGCTTGGATACAATCATCTGCATTAGAAGCTGAAGTTAAGTGAAACTTGCAGTAGTGCATTTTAGTCTTCTGTTAAGTACAAACTTGCAGTTTTAAAAGTACTGCATTTTCATTTTTTCTGTTTCTTAATTGTGTGTTTCATTGAACAGTGTGCTGTGTGTCTCTCTGCAGTTAGTTCCCCACCCACCCTTCATGTTCTTGTGTTGGTATTAGTGTTGCTGGCTCTAGAATTGCCTAACTCTCCTCTGAGTCTAGTGTTCACTCTACTTAATACAGAGAGAAGATTTGAGAAGGCCAACCCACTTAGATTCTTCCTTCCTCTCCCCTTGCACTTAAAAAAATTGCACTTTATTCATCTGCTTTTACTGAATTTGTGTTTCCTCCTACTTTATTTTGCTTTTCTTAAAATTATTCAATTTTATTTATTCTGCTGCATTTATTACTATTATTTGGTAGTAGCCTAATTAAATTGTAAACTGTTATTCTACGTCTTTTGGTTTAAGCACTTGGGCTTCATACAGGTTGTTTTACATTAAGAAGGTTTGTGGTCTGCACTGGCAGGACAGGTAGCTTACATCCTTCTAAGCTGGGAATTGCTGATTGAAGGCCCAGTGTCTGCTATTCTAAGTGTATTAGCTCTGGCTTAAGCACTTGGGCTTCAGGCCAGTTATTCTACATTAAGAGGGTTTGTGGTCTGCACTCTTGTGGGAGGAGAGGCTGGATTCTGCCCTTCTGAGCTGAGAATTCCTGGTCACAAGCTTATTGTGCCTGCTTATTTGAATTGTTTCTTTCTGAAATTGGTGCACCTTGTTGCTGTAGCATAAACCAGATTCAGGACTGCTAAATCTAACTTTCTTTGTATAACTTGAGCACTGATCCAGGCCACCTTTTTTTGGAGAATGTTCCCCTGCACCCTAGTAGCAGGAGTGTGCAGTTTGAACTTGTCTGATTGAAGACTGCTAGAACAGGGCTCAGTTTTCAGATTTTTTCTGGTTAATTGGGTAACTTGTTTAAATCAGTTTGTTCCTTTTCTATTGTTTTATATATATAAACCAATTGCACTTTTTTCATCTGCTTTTACTGTATTTGTGTTTCTTCCTACTTTATTACTGGGGCATTGTCTTTAACTCTGATCTGCGATATATAACAATAAGTATCCTCTTCTGTGCATTTAAAGTGTTTTATTTATTGTATCTGCTTTATTTTCTGAAAAATATATATATACTTGTTTCCTGCCTTTCTAAGCTAGCATAGTCCAGTTTTCAGGTTGGTGCTGAATTCAGGACTGTGTTACAAATCTCTGTGTTTGCCCATACCTTACTTGGATAGAATGACTTTTTTCTGTTCACCTGTGAGAGATGGGAGCTTTGAGTAGCCTATCTGTCCCTGGAGGAGTGGTTTCAGCCCAGAAATTAGTAGTTTATTGGACATTTTGGGCTAATTTCTATCTCTTTAATTTCCCCTGCTATAAATACCGCATTTGCCTGGTTTTGCGCACTGGGCAGCGCCGGTTAGCTAGGGTTAAACTATTCCTGGCTCCACAAAGTCTCCTCTTCAATTTTTCCCTTGGAACTAGACAAACTTTCAACTTAAGCACTCAAGCAATTCATTTTTCAGCCCAGCACTTGCTCAAAACTCATAGCAAGCACTCATAGCAAGCAAACCCTAGCACTAGACCCTCCTGTACTGTCCAGAAGGTCAAGGCTCTCTATTCGACCTTACCAGCCATCCAGTAAAAGAATTTACTGTACCTATCCAGGCATGTCCAAATGGCAGTTTCAGGTATACTCTCCAGTCCAACTGGTGAATCTGGGCATTTTGAAGCAATGTTACAACTGCCTCATGTACACAGACAACCCTCTCCTCCTACCACCAAACACTAATACATGCGAGAGATGCAATTATATAGCCAAACTGGAGGCTAAGCTCTCTCAACCCAAGACTGTATCAGACAGTCAAGAGGAGAAGGGAAATACTTGCATCACACCACCAGTCTCACACAGACCCATTAAACCAGCACCGGCAAAAAACACACATAAATACATGAAAACATACTCGGAGGCTCTAAATAAAAATCTGTAAAAGCAACAGAGATCTCCAAAGCAAACATCCAAGCAACCTCCACCCCTAACACAAACCATGAAACACATACTTCACAAAACCAGTGTGCCATGCAATCACAGCCCTTAAGGCAAAATAAAATGCCCAACATACTATTAATAGGTGACTCTATAATCAGGCACACTGATGTCCCACTCACTAGGCTGAATAAGGAGAAAGTTACTGTTAGCTGCCTGTTGGGTGCCAGGATCTGCCACATAACACAAGCACTCAGGTTACTCCAGAACAAGTACAAATATGAATCTGTCATTGTCCATGTTGATGTGAATGACTTGTGCCGCACATCCCTTGACTACATGAAAAGAGACATGGAAGAGCTCTCTGATCACGTAGCCCAGGCTGGTATGACCCTGACCCTGAGTAGCATCCTGCCCTCACCAAGAATGATACCATGGTATAAAGAAACAATTCTCGATTTTAACAATTGTCTAAGTTTCTGGTGTCATTCAAAGGGGATCCAGTGTCTGTTCGCCTGGGATGACATGCTCGACAAGCCACTCTGCTTCGCTAGAGACAGCTTGCACCTGTCACCCTTAGGCTTTTGAATACTGGCCAAGGCTCTTGCCACCCCCATAGTGCCTTTTTTAGGCAAGGCTCAAAAGACAAACCCACCACCATAAATAGCGCAAGGAACAAAAAACTGAGGGTAATGCTGCTCAATGCCAGAAGTCTAAACCTCAAAATGTACACAGTCAAGGCACTCCTCAGTATGGAGAAAATCGATATATCGTTTACAATAAATGGTCATACTGAAACTGGAAGTTAAGCCAGAACCAGGATTGTCTTACCGCTTCATAGGGTGGATAGTACCCTACACACCTGCAGAGTTTCAGCCTCCTAGCTTTTTCCCTCTAGGAGAAAAACAAGTTTCCAGGGTAACAGAAACCTGGTTTAAGGCTCCAGAGAGCACCCCAGCACTACCAGGCTACAACTCATACCATACATTTTGGCCACAGAACCCGAACCGAAATACAAAAGGTGGGGGCGTATTGATATTCATCAAGGATACCCATACCTCCAGGTTAGTGGCAGAGCACGATGCTTCAGAGATCATCCACGTGCAACTAACAATGGGCAAAACTGCATTTCAAATTGTAGCTTGCTACAGATCACCCACCATGTCCCAGGACCTCCATTCCGTGTTTCTGGAAACACTGGGAAACATAAAGGTCCTACCAAACACCCTAATATTGGGTGATTTCAATTACCCAACTATTAACTGGGAGAACTGCTAAAGTACTAACTCCCTTGCCCAACATTTCCCAGATTTTATAAACTCAAATGCTCTGGTTCAACTGGTCAACACTCCCACAAGAGGTGACAACATATTGGACCTGGTCATCACCAACATGGGCGACCGGTGTTCCACACTGAAGGTCAACCCCTTGCTGGTTAGATCTGACCATAAACAAATCACTTTGGATATCCACACTCCGACCCCACCCCTGGACAAAGCCAAACTGGGTAGGGTCCAATGTTTGGAGATTCTCAATGTCTCTGTTAATGAGTTCCATGAAGATGCACTCCATAGCCTTGCAGACCTGGCTAGTCAGGCTTATAGGGTGATAGTTCATGGGGCCTGTTGTGGCTCCACCTTTGTGGACTGGGATAACTGTTGATGTGCACCACTCTGTGGGTACATAGCCTGTAGAGAGGCTGAGTTTGAACAGTGTGTTTAGGTGAGGGATTAGTTTATTTTGGAGATTGTGTAAGACACAGCCTGGGATACTGTTCAGTCCCATTGAAGCTGTGTTTTTGGCTTTGGATAGGGCTGTTTTAATCTGTGTGTCAGTGATTGCCGGGGCTCTACATTCTTCTGGTATGGTTATGGACCCTTTAGGGGGTGAGAGGGGGGTAAAGTATGCACTAAACCTGTCTGCCAGAATGTTGGCAATATCAGTCCGTTCAGTGTATTTTGTGCCATTCTGCACTAACTCACAGCAGATCTGAGAGTTTCCACTTAGGTTATTGACATAGCTAAAGAACGCTTTGTGGTTATCTTTGGAGTCCTTGGCAATTTTTCTTTCAAAGCTAGCCTTGGATGATTTTATGAGGGATCATAGTTTCTTGCTGGTACTGATCAGAGATGACTTTCCTTCTTGGGATTTTACTCTTTTCTGTACTAGTTTCCTCCTTCTAGTGTACTGCTTGTTTATGGCAGGGGTCCACCAGACTGGTTTCCTTTTCTTGGAGGAGTGAGTCTTGGTTTTGCTTGGGATAGCATGATCCATGCAGTCTTGCAGGTGCTCATAAAGTGCTTTTGTACATGATTCAGCAGCTTGGACAGCATTGACTTTTAGCATGGGGCTGTGAAACTTTCCACCTCGGTCTTAAGTAATGTGAAGTTTGCTTTTGAAAAGTGGTTCATGGTGGTTTCCTTTATTGGGGGTGGGGGCGGAATGTGGATATCCAGAGTGATTAACCAGTGAGAGGTTGACCTCCAGTCTGCAACAATGGTCACCCATGTTAGTGATGACCAGGTCCAATATGTTGTCACCTCTGGTGGGGGTGTTGACCAGTTGATCCAGGGCATTTGAGTTTATAAATTCTAGGAAGCATTGGGCAAGGGAGTTAGTACTTGAGCAGTTTTCCCAGTTAATGTTTGGGTAATTGAAATCATCCAATATTAGGGCATATAGTAGGAGCTTCATATTTTCCAGTGTCTCTAAAAACGTGGAATGGGGTCTTGGGTCATGGTGGCTGATCTGTAGCAAGCTACAATTTGAATTGCAGTTTTGCCCATTGTTAGTTGCACATGGATGATCTCTGAGGCATCGTGTTGCACCACTAACCTGGAGGTGTGGGTATCCTTGATGAATATGGCTGCACCCCCACCTTTTGTGTTTCGGTCCAGGTTATGTGGCCAAAAATTATGGTATGAGTTATAGCCTGGTAGTGCTGGGGTGCTCTCTGGAGCCTTAAACCAGGTTTCTGTTACTGCACAGATATCAATATTCTCCATACTGAGGAGTGCCTTGAGTGCATGCATTTTGAGGTTTAGACTTCTGCACTGATTAGCATTACCCTCAGGTTTTGGTTACTTGTGCTATTTACGGTGGTGGGTTTGTCTTTTGAGCCTGGCCTAAAAAAGGCACTATGGGGGTGGCAAAAGCCTTGCCCAGTATTCGAAAGCCTAAGGATGACAGGTGCAAGCCATCTCTTGTGAAGCAATGTGACTTGTCGAGCATGTCATCCCAGGCGGACAGATACTGGATCCCCTTTGAATGACACCAGAAACGTAGCCAATTGTTGAAATTGATCATGTTTTCTTTATACTGTGGCATCATTCTTGGTGAGGGCAGGATGTTACTCAAGGTCAGGGTCATACTGGCCTGGGCTATGTGATCAGAGAGCTCTTCCATGTCTCTTTTCATGTAGTCCAGGGAGGTATGTCTCAGGTTATTCACATCAACATGGACAATGACAGAGTCATATTTGTACTTGTTCTGAAGCAACCCGAGTGTTTGTGTTATGTGGTGGATCCTGGCACCCAACAGGCAGCTAACTGTAACCTTCTCCTTGTCCAGCCTAGCTAGTGGGACATCAGTGTACCTGACTATAGAGTTGCCTATTACTAGTGTGTTGGGTATGTTATTTTGCCTTAAGGGCTGTGGTTGCATGGCACACTGATTATGTGAAGTATGTGTTTCATGGTTTGTGATGGGGTGTGGAGGTTGCCTGGATGTTTGCTTTGCAGGTCTCTGTTGCTTTTGCAGAGTTTATTTAGAGCCTCCGAGTATATTTTCATGTATTTATGTGTATTTGCCAGTGTCGGTTTAGTAGGTTTATGTGAGACTGGTGGTGTGCTGCAAGTATTTTCCTTCTCCTCTTGACTGTCAGTTCCATTCTTTGGATGAGAGAGCTTTGCCTCCAGTTTGGCTGTATAATTGCATTTCTCGCATATATTAGTGTTTGGTGGTAGGAGGAGAGGGTTGTCTGTGTACATGAGGCAGTTGTAACATTGCCTCAAAATGCCCAGATTCACCAGTAAGACTGGAGAGTACACCTGAAACTACCCTTTGGACATGCCTTCTGGACAGTATAGGGAGGTCTAGTGCTAGGGTTAATTAGTGCTTGCTATGAGTTTTGAGCAAGTGCTGGGCTGTGAAATGAATGGTTTGAGTGCTTAAGTTGAAAGTTTGTCTAGTTCCATGGGATAAATTGAAGATTAGACTTTGTGGAGCCGGGAATAGTTTAACCCTAGCTAACTGGCACTGCCCAGCATGCAAAACCACACAAATGAGGTTTTTATAGCAGGGAAATGAAAGAGATATAAATTAGCCCAAAATGGCCAATAAACTACTAACTTCTGGGCAGAAACCACTCCTCCAGGGACAGATAGACTACTCAAAGCTCCCCTCTCTCACAGGTGAACAGAGAAACTTCCTTCTATCCAAGTAAGGTATGGGCAACACAGAAACTTGTAACACAGCCCTGAATTCATCAATAACCTGAAAACTGGACTATACTAGTTCAGAAAGGTGGGAGACAAGTATATTTTTTTTCAGAAAATAAAGCAGATACAATAAAAAAAAACACTTTAAATGCACAGAAATGGCTATCACACTTTAGTGTGTAGCCTACAACAGTTAAACAGATTATTTAAACTCAAAAACAACTTAGTTCAAGTGCAGGCAGCATATAAGTACAATATGTAGCAGAAACATGCTTTTTAAATCACAGAAAAGCTAAAAATCCTCATTTTAGGCGGAATTAGTTAAAGACAGCAGGAAAATGCAGAAAAATGAAACTTAATCACTTCAAAGTTTCTCTTTTGTCTCTCTGCTGCTGTAGAACTCTGCAGGACACCTGGCAGGCACTTGCTGAGCTGAATACAAAGCACAAAAAAATGCGCAAATGCAGTTTTTATAGGAGTGAAATGAAAAAGATAGAAATTAGCCCAAAATGGCAAAAAAACTACTAACTTCTGGGCTACAGCAAACAAGGCGCACAAATTTCAGAAAGAAACAGTTCAAATAAGCAGGCACAATAAGCCATTAACCAGAAATTCCCAACTCAGAAGGGCAGAATCTAGCTTCTCCTCCCACAAGAGTGCAGATCACAGACCTTCTTAATGTACAATAACTGGCATGAAGCCCACGTGCTTAAACCAGAACCAATGCACTTTTAGAATAACAGACACTGAGCCTTCAATCAGCAATTCCCAACTTAGAAGGATGTAAGCTACCTTTCCTGCCACAACAATGCAGTCCACAAACCTTCTTAATGTAAAACAACGGGTCTGAAGGCCAAGTGCTTAAACCAAAAGGCTTAGAATAACAGTTACAATTTAATCAGGCTACTACCAAGAAGTAATAACTGTAGCAGAATAATACAACTGAGTACTTTTAAAAAGAAGCACAAGCAAAATAAGGTAATAAAGTGGGAAGAAACACAACTACAGTAAAAGCAGATGAATAAAGTGCATTTTTATAACAATAGAAAACGAGCAAACTGATTTAAAGAAATTATGCAATTAACCAGTAAAAAATTTCAAAACTGAGCCCTGTTCCAGCAGTCTTCAATCAGACAGGTCCTAACTGCACACTCCTGCCACTAGGGTGCAGTGGAATCTTCTCCAAAAAAGATGGCCTGGATTAGTGCTCAAGTTATACAAACGAAGGTAGATTCAGCAGGCCTGAATCTAGTCTATGCTACAGCAGACAAGCTGCACCAATATCAGAAAAACAGTTCAAATAAGCAGGCACAGTAATCCTTTAACCAGACATTCACAGCTCAGAAGGGCAGAATCTAGCCTGTCCTCCCACAAGAGTGCAGACCACAAACCTTCTCAATGTAAAATAACTGGCCTGGAGCCCAAGTGCTTTAACCAAAAGACTTAGAATAAAAGTTCCAATTTAATCAGGATACTACCAAGCAGTAATAAATGCAGCAGAATAAACACAATTGAGTACTTATAAGAAGAGGCAAAAGCAAAATAAGGTAATAAAGTAGGAAGAAATACAAATACAGTAAAAGCAGATAAAGTGAAAATTAATTTATTTTATGCTGTCTGTGGATGCTGTTGCATGATGAGGGCAATGCATTGATGCAACTATGTGTATTTCCTGTTTGCTATACCCTGCTTAGAGAAGAAGTAAACAGGAACTAAGAGGGGGGGTCTAAAATGTATGGTCGTGGCTTCGTTATCCTGTCATTGGTACGGCAATAATTAAATGCAGTAAACAACTTCTTTATTATAATCACCTTCTTTTACTTTCTGTTACAGAAGTCATAAAATGCGTTCATGTGATTCACGCTTTCTTATATGTTTTTTGTTTTTTTTTTGGTTGCTGGACTGCGGAGGTAATGTGATTGCCATCTTGCTGTGACTATGTTCTTTAAGGATGATGTATTTTGATGAAATTTTCTGCCCATTGGTGCTTGCTGTAGAATTGGATGGATGATGTGAGTCTATTTGGGGATGAGATGGCCTGTTAAATAATTTAAGACTTGTGCGAGGCTTGATTTCTGACCCATAGCTGATACTAGCAGTTTTGAGTAACACGTTCATCTTATGTGGTAACGATGCTGTTTTAACTACTTATGCCGTGAATTGGGGCTTGGGCAATTTTTCTTCATACACAGTGGTTTTCTTTGATTTTAGACTTTGGCTTTGAAGAATGGTCTTTATTAAGTCTAACTTTCTGTCTCCTTTTTTTATTGAATGCTTTGCATTTATGACTGCTTCATTGTTTAAATGTAGGGATGCATAGACATCCCTTGAAGTGGTTTGGGGTTGGGTGTGCTTTGGGCTGGTCCTTGAATATTCCTCTTAGTATTGGGTATTTGATAGCACCCTGCACTATAACTGTAGATCTACTTTAAATTCAGGGTTCTGATCTCTGTTCAGATATAGAATAAGTAGATTGCATAATGTTTATAATTCAGTTTATATATGCAGTATTGTATGTCTTTGTAAATTGATAAGGTGTCTGGGCCTGCAGTCCAATCTAACTGTAACTTCACTGAGATCTCAACTTTAAAATATCCATATTTAGAGCCTGGAAGCTTCAGTAAAGCTTTATTTGAGCTGTTTCAGCATACTCAAGCTAACGTCTTTAACTAACTCAGATAACTCACTTTCCAGACCTCTCAGATGGCCAGCAGGCTAATAAAATTACAAAAATTACACTCTACTCAGATGACACAGTATCACATGAAAAGCCTGCTGTTCGTACAGATACATATGCCTGAAATCTTCTTGGCTTAGACAACTTTACAATACATCTGACCTGACATAATATAATTTGTAACTAAAAATTCTGCTGCAAGTCAATTACAGATGCGACAGACATATCTGTAGTATTTCAATAGTAATTTAATAGATTCTGTCATCGGAGATCATTTTTTTTCAGTGTATGACAAGTCTTATATTACTTATTAATTATAAGCCATAAATAGAAAATGTTTAAGTTTTGATATCCTGCCTGGAAATCAGGCTCATTCTAACAGAATAACTCTCTTGTTAGCAATCCTTAAATAATGTTTATTATGAGGTACTTAGGCAACACAAACACTCACTTGTTATTTTAAATAATGATTTATCACATCAACTATTTGACTGATTGTTGTTCTGCTATAATGAGTTGCAGTTGTTACTTACGGGCAAAGTTGGGTTTCTCACATATCGTTGACATCTGTTTATTTTATTAAAGATGACTAAACCATAGTCTATTAGGTTTGCAACAAAAAGCAGCCAGTCATTCTTTCTTCACTATCTGCAGTACCAACTTTAATAATTAGATATTCAAGGACAACTATTCTCCCTGTCAATTATATTTGCATTGTTCACTGGAAAATCTAATTATTACACTTAAGAATGTTTGAACAAACTATTATTTGCTAGACAGAGTAAATTGTAAATACCTTAACTGGCTTTATTGTGGGTTCATATCTTGAGTTTTGATTTAACACTAACAGTTTTGTAAATATGCTTCTCTATTTTTTCTGATATATCGCAACATATTATGATGGTACTTAGTCATTCAAACTGTCAATGTGCTTTGAATGGTTTAGAGTGTAGAGATGTAATAGTTCAATATCATTCTAGAAAGATACAGTATTGTATTTCCTCATTGATACCTGTGTCTTTATAAGTAACACGAGTATTAGGATAAACTCAAGTGAACCAATCTTCCTGTCTTTTTTTTTTTGCCAGTTAGCATTTTGAACAAGTTAACCTCTTATTTATTAGACCACTTATTATTTTTCAAATATTAATATATTTGTAAGTACGGAAAATGTTAGTGTAATATGTCATGTTCAGGAAATTTTTATTTGTAAAATGTATCTTTAATAATCAGTGTACTTTATCCTCAGTCACAGAGTATTGAAAATTTTTCTTTTTTTTTCTTTTTTGCTTTTTTTATATATGTGAATTTATATTCATTTCCTTTTTGAATGTTAATATTAATCTATAATTAGTTACTACCAATAGCTAATGTTATTTCAGCTATTAGTAATATTACATCTCTTAGAACTTCAACTTGGAGCTCAAATATGTCAATATCTTTCTTCACTTCTTGTCTGTCATAATGGATAATCTGATTGAATACTACTGTTTTTTTTTTCACATTAGGAGTGTATTTCACTCCTTGTTGGTTAATGGGTTTCATCATTTCTTTAATTATTTGGTTATAAATATTCAATTTTTCCATTGTTTTTTCTTTTATTATATTGTCCTAAATCTAGTTATTACTTATAGCTTATATTAGGAAGAATTAATCTGATTACAGTGTTCAAAACCATTATAAATAAAAAAGTTACACATTTTTCTGATTTGGAAATATTAAAACATATCTTAACTCTTAATTACCTTACAAGCAAAGCTAAACTAGATGGACTTAACCTTGCTATCTCTAAATGTCAATGGATTAAACAATCCAAGGAAAAGATCTAATCTAAGATATCTAAAATTAAATAAAGTGCAAATTGTATTTATCCAAGAATCCCATTTCAAATCAGATGATAAATTTTGAGCCCATTGGAATATATAAAAGTATCTCACTCTTCATACAAGAAAAAAAAACAGAGGAGTTTTAATACTTTGGAATTAAAATTTTACTATTGCTCAAATCATTTATAATTATGAAGATAAAGAAGGACTTATAGCAATTGTTATAATTAGATTTGCTAACAGAATATGCACACTCATCAATGCTTACTGGCTTCCTGGTATAGGAATAGGAACGATCAGAAAACATTTGGACCTAATTAATAAAGTCTATAAAGTAAAAATCAAAGCCACAAATAAACTAAAAACAGCCAGGAAAGAAAGACGAGATCCATGAAATCCTGTTATTTAGCGCTTTCATTTTTTAATAAAAACTTCTTCAGAATACACATACATAGTGAACTAAACCCTTTTTATACAAATACATGCCTTCATAGTTAATGACATCATAATGAAATTACTTAATTTAATTCAATTACTACAGCCCCATTGAGATATCTAAAACATTAAATACATTGTTTTAAGCCATATTACAATAAAAAACCATAGAAAATGCACTGTTTTGTTCAAACCATAAAAATCCTTAATTTATTATACTTTTATTCAAAAATAACCTTCAGATTTTAATCTGAAAGTGGAACTGATAGATGTATTTGTGTTTAAGCCTGGAAATGATGTTGCATTAGTTTTTAACTGCCATCTTAGATCCCTATTTTCCAAAAAATCATTAAGGGGACCACCTCTATCTCCAACTGTAACTTGTTCTAATACTGAAAATCTAAAATCATGTCCCTCATTATTAATAATGTGCACTGCCAGAATATTTTTTAAATCTTGTTTTTTAATATCATAGGAATGTTGATACATTCTGCTCCTAAGAGCATTAATAGTCTTCCCGATATAAAAACAAGGACATTGCGTGCATGTCCCTATATAAACAACAGCCTTACTTTTACAGGTAAATTTTTTCTTGTATATATATTTGCCATAATTTGGGATAAACAACTCTGTGCCTTCTAGAATATTTTTACACTGCAGACAAAAACCACATTTAAACATTCCCTTGGGCCCAGAGTGAATCTCTTGTACCCTCTCTACCATGTTTTTTATAGTAATGTCCTTCTTGTAAACAATATTATCTGAAAGGATCAGGAACCAAAGGGGGGAAGGGGACAACATCATTTGAACTACAACAACAGAGGCAGGGGGAGGGGGAGAATGTATTAGATATGTTTGAAAGCCTCTTCTTGGAAAATGGTTTTACAGATATAAATATACTGAACACAGTGAATGACTTGTTTGAAGCTCCTCATGGTTTAAGGGACACCATAGATACCTCTGTTCAGATTATTACTAATAGTAATGGTGACTTCAAAATGTACAATTATAGTGACTGCATATTGGACAAAAGTATAGCAAATATTTTTGAAAGAGGCTTGTCTTTTGTGCCAAGTAAAAAATGGACTGTGGATGAAGCATTAATTGATTTAAAGATGTATGCAAGAAAGCTGAATTATCAGTTTTACTTCAAAGAAGGACTGCATGATATCAATATTAGTAGTGGTAATAACAATACATGTAAAAGATCTAGCACTTTCAATCCTCCACTATGCCCTATTGTACAGATGTTTGAAAAAATGTGTGATTATGATATTCGCATGTTATTTAAGAACAGTAGTAGGTCAACCTACGATGAAAATAATCAGGATAAGAAAGAGATGGAATTATTAAAAAATCTATGTAATAATGATAAGATTAGAATTATGAAACCGGACAAGGGGGGAGGATTAGTTATAATGGACAGTAATTCCTATATTGATAGAATGCTATCGTTTCTTCAAACTGATACATATTGTCAGATGAGTGTGAATGAGAAAAATATATCATACAGGAAAGTGGACATTATGCTGGAAGAACTTCTGTTAAATAGACAAATCTCATTTGATGAATGGTCTTATATGACAGTAAAATATCCAAAAATTCCTACTACTTTTGGTATACCAAAAGTACATAAGGATCTCAACAACCCCCCCCCCCCACCTTAGACCCATTGTTGATGCAAAGGCTTCAAAAACATATTATATTGCCAGTTTTATAGATATTCAATTAAAAAACAAATTAAAAAAACATTTTACAAGACTGTAATTGGATAGTAACAGATTTGTGGGACTTAAGAAAATGAATAAAAACATGTATAATCATAGTTTAATCTTTGTAACAATTGATGTCAAATATTTATTTTCTGTTATCCCACATGATACTGGAACTGAATGGTTCTATTCATATTTATGTCAATACACAAAAATGGGGCATGATAGGATTCTTACATTAAGGAGCCTCATGGAGTTAGTATTGGACACTAACATTATTGTATTTCAAGAACAATTATTCAAACAATGTAAAGGTGTAGCCATGGGGGCTATTTGTGCACCCAGTTTTGCTAATTTAGTTCTAGCATTCTGGGAGAAGGAATATGTATTCACCAGTAAATATGCACAACTTTGGCAATATTATGGGCGATATTTGGATGACATCGTCATCCTATGGAATGATAATGAGGATATGTTAAATGAATTCCTTGAGTTTATTGGTGTTGGTACAGAATTTTTGGAATTTTCTCATACCATTTCAGATGAGAAAATTAATTATTTGGACATCACCATAAGTAAAAATAGAATGAAAAGTTGTTTTGAAACGACAATTTTTAGAAAACCCACTTATTCCAATACACTTTTACATTTTTCCAGTTTTCACCCTATCTATCAGAAGAAGTCACTAATAAAAGGTCAAGGGGTTAGACTAGCAAGAATGGCTTCAGACTTCTATGAGTTTTTAGGTCAAATAGAAATTCTTAAAGGTATGCTGGTTAGTAGAGGCTATCCCTTAGAATTTGTGGAAAATACATTAAAGGAGGTGGTATCTAAAAGGGAACAAGGTATATTTTTTCCATTATTAGGTAAGGGTCCTAATACTGTAGTTGAAGGTATGAAAAGTTCTTATAGCCAGAATAATCAGTCATTTCATAGTGTTGGTATTTTTAGATATAACCAGCAGTTTAAAAGTATAAGCAACATTGTTCAATGTAACTGGAATATATTCAATATTAATAAAGATTTTTTGTATACTGTGGGAATAAAACCTAATATTGTTTACAAGAAGGACATTACTATAAAAAACATGGTAGAGAGGGTACAAGAGATTCACTCTGGGCCCAAGGGAATGTTTAAATGTGGTTTTTGTCTGCAGTGTAAAACTATTCTAGAAGGCACAGAGTTGTTTATCCCAAATTATGGCAAATATATATACAAGAAAAAATGTACCTGTAACAGTAAGGCTGTTGTTTATATAGGGACATGCATGCAATGTCCTTGCTTTTATATCGGGAAGACTATTAATGCTCTTAGGAGCAGAATGTAGCAACATTCCTATGATATTAAAAAACAAGATTTTAAAAATATTCTTGCAGTGCACATTATTAATAATGAGGGGCATGATTTTAGATTTTCAGTATTAGAACAAGTTACAGTTGGAGATAGAGGTGGTCCCCTTAATGATTTTTTGGAAAATAGGGAACTAAGATGGCAGTTAAAAACTAATGCAACATCATTTCCAGGTTTAAACACAAATACATCTATCAGTTCCACTCTCAGATTAAAATCTGAAGGTTATTTTTGAATAAAAGTATAATAAATTAAGGATTTTTATGGTTTGAACAAAACAGTGTATTTTCTATGTTTTTTTATTGTAATATGGCTTAAAACAATGTATTTAATGTTTTAGATATCTCAATGGGGCTGTAGTAATTGAATTCAATTAAGTAATTTCATTATGATGTCATTAACTATGAAGGCGTGTATTTGTATAAAAAGGGTTTAGTTCACTATGTATGTGTATTCTGAAGAAGTTTTTATTAAAAAACGAAAGCACTAAATAACAGGATTTCGTGGATCTCGTCTTTCTTTCCTGGCTGTTTTTAATAAAGTCTATAAAGGTAATCTAATATTTGGGGGGAGATTTTAACTGTATGTTAGATCATTCAGAAACCACTAATAAAATACATCTTCATCTTACCCCGATAGGTATAGCTCTCAAAAACTGGTGTGGAAATTTAAACCTTATTGATACTTATAGGTATAAAGAGAATAACTCATTATTATTTTCTCATAGTGACTATAAGTTTGGCACCCAAACTAGAATTGACAACATTTATATATCTCAAGACTTGAACTTGAAAATAATTAATTTTTCCATAACCCCTGTTCTTTTTCAGATCATAATTCACTTATCCTAATGTTTGAAATAGATTTCAAGAGACTAACCTTTACAACAAGAATACTGGCATATATCACTAAATTAAAATAATTTAATCCATGGCTAGATTCTGAAATGTGATATTTTCTTGATACAAACAGTCAGAAGAAACTAATTTAATACCATTATGAGATACACTGAAAGCTTATCTATATGGTAAAATACTTCCATGGTTTAAAAACAAAACTAAAGAATAGGAATCAGAACTTCATAATATTCAAAAACAAATTATAGATACCAATAATGACAACTTAAAAAATTCACTCATAAAGAAAAAAACAATCAAAGACTGAAATAAAAAATGTAATGCAATACTAACTCATGAAACTAACCTAGCACTAGAAAGATTAAACTTTAACTCATGTTTGCCGTCACCAAAACATTTACATAATCTTGCAATGGGAGTTAAAAGACAAACCACTGAAAATAATATCATAAAAATTATCCATGAAGGGAAAAATAATAAAACAGTCTCAGATATCAGTGACATTCTAGAAGCTTTTAAGTACCACTACACTGATCATCAGTCTAATGTTAATTCACGTTGATCCCTTAGATTTAGATATAACGTTATCTAAAATAAATAGAATACCTGAAAACTTAAAAAATAGAAATCCAAAAACAAGTTTCCCTCAAGGAAATAGTTGATAAGATTAAAGAAAACAAAAATAACAACGCTCCTAGAATTGATGGAATTATAATTGAACTACATAAAATATTCCCATCTTCAACTATCTCAATTTACCATA
The DNA here is from genome assembly GCF_019279795.1 of Protopterus annectens. Taxonomy (NCBI): domain Eukaryota; kingdom Metazoa; phylum Chordata; order Ceratodontiformes; family Protopteridae; genus Protopterus; species Protopterus annectens. The sequence continues at coordinate 609,660,527 of NC_056731.1, read as the reverse complement.
AAACCCTAAATGAAATACAAGCTCAAAATATAATACCATCTTCATGGAGATATTCTTTAATCACGTCCATCTTAAAGGAAAATAAAGATCTGAAACAATGTAGCTCCTACAGACCAATCTCACTACTTAATAATGACTACAAAATGTTCATGTCCATTCTTGTCAATAGACTTAAAAATGCTTAATATATATTATGAATGAAGATCAGTCAGAATTTTTCTATAATAGACACACCTATGACAATATTCAAAGAATCTTAACTCTTATAGGCATCTTAAATAGGAATAATTGTGAAGCCCTTTTAATCGCACCTGATATTGAAAAAGCTTTTGATACACTAAAATGGGATTATCTTTTTAAAGCCTTAGAAATTTTTGATTTTCGCCCTCATTTCATATCTTTGATAAAAAATTTATATAAAATAATCCTGCTTATGTGAAACTTGGCCCTTTCACTTCAGAATCCATTAAAATCTCCAAAGGTACTAAGCAAGGTTGTCCCATGGCTCCCATTTTATTTGCCCTAGCAATAGAATTATTTGCTTTTGTAATACGTAATGATTCAAAAATAAAAGGTATTGACATATATGGTCAATTTAATTCCAAAATCATGCTCTTCGCAGATGATATTCTTATAACTTTGAGTGCCTCAAAAGAATCTCTTCGGGAATTAGATATGCAAGCTAAAAAAATTTTACAACTCAGGTCTACATATAAGTGATACAAAATCTAATTATATGTTTTTGAATAAAAAAATAACACTTGTAATCTCAAATCAATTAATAGGAGAACAGGTTGTTTCTATAAATTATCTAGGAATTACGTTATGTGATAATATTATTGCCACCTTATCTACAAACTATAAAAGAAATTTTAACCACATTAAAAATATTTACAGAAAAATGGAATAAATTATACCTAAAATTTGAGGATAGACTGCAATTAATAAACATGGTACTACTCCCAAAAATAAACTACATAGCACAACCCATTGATATGTTACCATGTAAAAAACTATTACAAGACATTAATAAAACTCTATTAAACTTCCTCTGGTTTCCTAAAAAAGAATAGGATAGCCTACTCCCATCATATTAGACACTGGGAATTGGGAGGAATCAACTTCCCAGATTTAGAATATATCAAAGCTTCTATTTTCATAATAGTTGTTAATTGTATGGAGCCTAATTTTTCTTCTGCTTGGAAATTATTACATATTTCCATTTTTTGAATGAAAATAAATTAACAAAAATTCTTCTGACAAATTATCAAATTAATAAATTCTGGTATATACTAAGTGTTAATCTAAAATACAACATGATGAATCCCACCAATTCAAACCATATAAATTACATTTGCAATATACTTAGATCTTTCATAAATTCCAATAAAGATATAAAATTATGGTGGGAGCTGCTAATACCATTCAGAATTACAAAATGTTTTCCAACAAAATGCATAAAAATATTTTTAACAATTGGGAATTAAAAAAATGTCACTTGCTGGCAACACTGTCCCCCGGATTCTCTATTCTTTGCATGGCGTGCATAATTGGTGCAGGAGCTCTAGCAGGAAATATATCTGTTGTGCGATCCAGGAACAGCTTGCAAGGGTGTGCACGTGCGGTCCTGCACTAATCCTGCATGCACTAAGTCCCTGTATGCAAATCACCACATTTGCAGGAGAAATCTATGCAAATGAAGTGATTTTGCAATCCAGAAAGCTTGCAACCGGCCATGCAGGACTAGTGCAATCTGAAGAAATGTACTCGGTTAGTAACCAAATACATTTCTGCAAAATCCAAAATGGAGCTGTGACAGCGCCAAATAAAGGCTGCATACCATGTAGTAAGCATGCCAGTGGCCAAGTATGAGGCCATTGGCATTGCAAATAGTGAAAAAAATTTAAAAAATCAACTTTTATTTTTTTTAGCCGATCTCAGCTGTTTAAGCATAGGGCAGAGGCGCGCAAATGGGATCGGGGAAAAATAACAAAATAAACCTAAATTAAGCATTCTAACTAAAATGAGTATTTTGCCATGCAAGTCAATGGCAGGCAGAAGACAACATGGCCAGTGAGTAATGGTTGCTAAGGGGGAAGGCTCAGTCTGAGACATGTAACTATGCATTAGCAGGCAATCCTATGCAAATGAGGGTAATGATAGTGAATCCCAGTTTTTCCCAGCATGTGAGTCAGGTCCCAACAGTGTAAGAGTAGTAATAGCTTGGTGCAAGCCTAAGAGTTAGGTGACATTATGGGAGTGTGTTTCAGGCATACTGTAAGCAGATTGGAGCCCTGTGGCTCGGGTTTGCTCCTAGCTTAGCAGCTAAGCTAGGGGGTGTGTCTGAATCTGCCTAGCACTATTTACATTGCCTAAGCAGGTGTGTGTGCCATGCACCAGGTTTTAAAGGAAGAAAGAGAAAGTTAAACCAGGAAATAGCAGCACTGTGCACATTTGAGCACTCTGTTTGTGTGGTGCGTACCCGGGCTTAAACAGGAAGGCAATGGGAAGGGAAAACAGCAGTAGGAAGGTAATCAAGAAATAGAATAGCTGTCAGGTGAAATGTATCAAAATCAGCCAATTACACAGGCAGAAGACCAGCCCAGCCCAGAACACTACTATAAACCATGCAAACACCTTCCTCTCTGGGGTTTCCCACATTCTACACCAACGATGTATACAAGTGGGAGATTTTAACAAACAAACCTACAAAATGAGAAGGGCTGCAGCAGGCAACATAGAACAACATGTGCAAGAGGCTGAGGGTGTTGAGGATGTGAATGCTGCCGTTCAACCCACAGTGAGGAGATGGAGAAGAGTGTACAGACCCAGGGTAACCTACCAGGGGCTACATGAGCTGGAGATAGTGGAGTGCTATAGGGTGGACAGAGACCTCCTGTAGCAAATTGTTGAGCTGTGCCGGCTACACCTGACACACCAAACTGACCGAGGTGAACCCATACCAGTGGATACCAAGGTATGTGTAGGCCTAGGAATACTAGCCACAGGCATCTCCCAAGGCTCAACTGGGGTTATCATGGGGATCTCACTGGCATCAGCATCCAGAGTATTCCACCAGTTCCTGGATGCCCTGTCAGCACATGCCAGTGAGAATATATATTTCCCCAACACCGTGAGGTGTTGGCCAGCAATATGTGTCTCTTCCACCAAATAGCAGAATACCCTGAGGTAGTGCGTGCTATAGACTGCACCCACATACACATCAAAGCACCACACGGTGATCAGGTTAGGGCCTACATCAACCGCAGGGGCATCCCCTCCATCAACTGTCAGGTCATCTGTGATGCCCAGGGCATTATAATGAATGTGTGTGCTGGCTGCCCTGGAAGTTATCAAGATTCCCACATATGGCATCTGACATGGCTGTACCAGAGATTTGCCAATGGGGACATCCCCTATGGTCACCTAGTGGGGGATGCTGGTTACACACTGGAGCAGTGGCTGATGACACCCATCAGAAATTCACACACACCTGAACAAGAATGCCATAATGAGGCACATGTACAGACCAGACTTATAATAGAGCATGTGTTTGGGATGCTCAGGTCAAGGTTCCAGTGTCTGGACACATCCAGTGGTGCCTTGCAGTACTCACCAGCTACATGTACCCAAATTGTTATGGTGTGTGCCATGCTACACAATATGATCCTGCAGAAACAGCTGCAGCAGGAACAGCATGGGGCAGGGCCACACAGCCCCCCAACAATGCCAAGACCTGCACAGGCACAGACTGACTAGGAGGAGGAACAGTCTGAGCCTGCCCCAGTAGGCAGATGGAGGTGTGCCCAGTACGCCGAGGCTGCGGCAAAGAGACAATGCATAGCACATACACTGACACAGTAGGGACCCAGGTAATGACACCTCTCTCTGACTCACACTTGCAGTAAAAGGGATTCCAAACATGACAGTACTTGTGCTCAACCATATATACGGAGTGTACTATGTGCATCCAACATAGGCAGCCCTCCAGCACTATCCGCAATTCTGGCACACCCTCAAGGTAAGTCAATCAACCTACCAATTGCCAAATGGAGTAGAATGTGTTGTTACCTGTATCTATGGTATGAATGTATGCAAGCAAGGGAATTGGGTGGCTGAACGTTATGGCAGCAGAAAGTAGACACCCATAGTGGCACCATGACATCTGTAACACATACTGGAGTCACCATAGTAGCCAGTACTACACATGGTGACAAAACCCACTGCAGGAAATGTGCTGGGGGACATGTGTGCCCATCAGACTCACACATGCCAGTCAGGGCAGTTCACATACCCAACAACAGTCTCAGCCAGCAGGACAGGTGTAGAAAAACCCAGAGCCTGTGCTATGGCCCCTGAATGATGGCTTTGGTTAACCTCAATCCCCCCGGCCTACACAGATAGACTACAGCAGGTCAGGCAGTGGGAAGTTAGTTCTGAAGGGTAGGAAGTCTGACACTAATATGTAGGGCAATGAAAGCTACAAACTGTAGTACACTGGTATGCTTCTAGTCTGCCTAATAGGTAAGAATACAGAATGAAATGGAGTACCTGAGATACCAGTACAGTCATAGAAAATGTGTACAAGTGTCAGGTGTGCCCCCCTTCCTACTTAGTAATGTAATAACTGTCATGTATGCCCCCACACTCCTGTATAGAAATGTAGAAATAGACAGGTGTGCCCCCCATCCTACGTAGTAATGTAATAACAGTCAGGCGAGCCCTCCCAATCCTGTGTTGAAATGTAGAAATAGACAGGTGGGCCCCCCCCCCATCCTACGTAGTAATGTAATTACAGTCAGGTGTGCCCCCCAATCCTGTGTAGAAATGTAGAAATAGACAGGTGTGCCACCCCATCCTACGTAGTAATGCGATAACACTCAGGTGTGCCCCCAATACTGTGTAGAAATGTAGAAATAGACAGGTGTGCCCCCCCACTCTATGTAGTAATGTAATAACAGTCAGGTTTGCCTCCCTATGCTGTATAGAAATGTAGAAATAGACAGGTGTGCCCCCCACCCTATGTAGCAATGTAATAACAGTCAGGTGTGCCACCTAACCATGTGTAGAAATGTAGAAATAGTCAGGTGTGCCCCCACTGTAGCAACAGTCAATGCCAAATGCTCGATGGATACCCTGCAAAAACAGCATGCTACCTGTTAATGTACAACACAAAGGTCAGCACTGCAGTACAAACTACCTGGACTTGATCCACACATTAAATACAGATGGGCATACTGGGCATGCTCACACATTTAAACACATGAAGGCCATGTCTGCAAACACCAGAGGACCAGACGTATCTGGCAGTCACAGTTGTTAGAGCAGACACTCATCAGTATGCACCACTCATGCCTTGCACACACAGTGGATAGGAATACATACATATATGTAAGGGAAACAAACTATAATAAGCCAAAGGTAGACGTACATAGATGTGTGGAAAAGGGTGACTGTGACAAGGAGCCATCCAGGCCTGTCCTAACCAGCACACTGCCAAAGGGCCCCATCCACATGAGATTCAGATGTCACTCACTGCAGATGCTAGCCGCCAGTATCTGTCAGCATTACATACTGTGTGGTGCACGTGCTAGCTGTGCAACATGACTGTACAAGAAAGTAGTCATCTAGCAGCTGTATACACATACCTGTGAAATATGACCCTGTGTGTGCCCGCATGTGGCGTGTTAACCTCTAGATGAATGGGTTATGGCCCATGCACACAAACTGCCCTCCCCTTGGCCCTACTATGACAAGCCTGCTGAGGACATCCACTGTGAAATACACCTTTGGGAGAGTTGTAGCACAGTTATCTATGAGGTGTGTCACATAACTGTGTACTGCAGTAGTATGATAAACTAATTAGGTAGGAGTTCAATTCCCAGACATGGCAACTGTGCGTGTGTGTGTGTGTGTGTGTGTGTGTGTGTGTGTGTGTGTGTGTGTGTGTGTGTGTGTGTGTGTGTGTCTATCTGTGTAGAGAGCAATGCTTTTTAGGGTAGTCACACTCCATACAATTTGTATGCTCTACTTTGGCAAGGCTGCTGGTGTCATCCACCTAGAAATACACCTCTGGGAAGGTTGTAGCCCAGTAATCTCTGGAGCGCATCCTATAACTGTGTACTGTTGTAGTATGATAAATTAGTTAGGTAGGAATTCTAATCCCAAACATGACAAGTGTGTTTGTGTGTGTGTCTGTCTGACTCTGTCTGTGCAGAGAGCAATGATTTCTAGGGTAGTCACACTATATACAATTCAAATGCTATACTTTTTTAAGGCTGCTGATGTCATCCACCTAGAAATACACCTCTGGGAAGGATGGATCCAAGTAATCTCAGTAGCGCATGCCATAATTGTGTACTGCTGTAGTATTATATAGAACTCTGGTAGGGTTCTATTCCCACCCATGGCAGTTCTGGATGTTATGTGTGTATTTCAATGTCTGCATTGGGAGCAATGCATTTTTGGCTAATCACACTCAGTAGAATTCAAATACCCTACTTTGGCAATCCTGCTGATGATATTCAGTATGAAATAGACCTTTGGGGAAAGAGTTCTCCAGTAATCCCTGTGGTGGATCCTATAACAGATTCATTCTGTATTGTAATATAGACTCCTGTTAGGGGTTCTATACCCACACATGTCAGTTGTAGATGCTTTGTGTGTGTTTCAATGTCTGTGTAGGGAACAGTGCATTTTAGCCTAGCCACACTCACTACAATTCGAATGCTCTACTTTGGCAACCCTGTTGATGTCATTCACTGTGAAATACACTTTTGGGGAAGGAGTTTTCCAGTAATCTCCGTGGTGCGTACTATAACTGCTTAGTGCTGTAGTGTAATAAAATAGTTAGATAGGAGTTCTACTCCCAGACATGTGTGTGTGTGTCTGTGTTTGTAACTCGTATCCTGTGTGGAGGTGGTTGTGAGTGTGTAACAACTGGGCCCAATGTGGAGCGGGTTTTGCACATTTCATATATGGTGGCCCTAGTATATATCATAATGTCCACCGTACAGGTATAACAGATGTGAAATAGCCGAGAGGCTGAGGTACAGAACCATTCCCATACATATGACATCAAGGCCAGACAAACCAAGACAGCAACCCTAGTATCAGCCAAAAAATATTCTCAACCCATGCCTCATACACATACACACACACACACACACACACACACACACACACACACACACACACGCACACACACGCACACACACGCACACACACGCACACACACACACACACACACACACATACTTGCCTAGGCAACAGCCGCTATGTTGGTAGTACATTGCATATTGCCCACTGATAGTAACTATAGCAGGATTCAGTTGCCTACAGAGGGCATAGCACCCTGTTTGTACACTGTATATTGTCCACTGATAGCAACTATGGAGTGATTGCAGTTGCCTACAGAGGGCATGGCACCCTGTCCATCTGTCCAATAAGCACGTACATGCAGACAGTGCACCTTCCCATGTTCCCCACTGGACACCTGCAACACCTGTGGTGCCATCAAATGTGACCTACAAAGGACATACCATGCCTGAAAACATGCCCTGTATGGACAGATGCCACTGACACCAGGGAATGCCGTTAGCATGCTACCAATGTAGGTGCAGGGTAAACCTGCTGTCCATTACCAGTTCCCACCACATGAGGCCAGGACTGGCACATGTGATGATAATCTAAGTACACAACAAGGACCAGACACCTCAGGTACAGTTCCACATGTCACTGTACATGCATGTCAGAGATGTGCACATCACAGACACTGTCCATGTTATGGACAAATGAACACATACATGAAAGCAATGCACAGCATTGCCCACACGCAATAGTCACCCAGGTGACTGGATGGTGAATACAAATCCCATCTGTGTGGGCAAATCCAGAATCTACTCCTCTGAGCCACAATGCAGACCATAGTCATGTGGCCTGATGATAAGGTGTCCCCATCACCTAGCCTTGTATAGCTGTCTGGCACAGGTGACCACTACACACCCATAAATAAATGCACCCGTGGATGTCAGTACCGGCACTGTGTGTGTGTGTGTGTGTGTGTGTGTGTGTGTGTGTGTGTGTGTGTGTGTGTGTGTGTGTGTGTGTGTGTGTTGTATGATGCGTATGTTTACATTCACACTCACTACAACCTCCAGTGGCATACTGAAGCATGCTGTCTGATGTCAGACACCTCCCCATACCCTTTGCCCATATACCCTCCATATGACCCCTGTGGTGTATGTGATACCTACACAGTAATGTGTTCTGGCAATCTCATTAGTAATGGGTTGTATTCCTGGCCCTGCCATGTTTGTCAAAGTGTGTGTGTCCCTGTGAGAAAGTGGCTGTGTTGACACTGGCACCTGTTCATGCCAACAGGCAAGTATACTACACCTTCCATATAGCTACCATATCCCTGTTGCAGATGTCACTCACCATCATATATACGTTCTGAGTGCTCCACAACATGTAACCTATGTGGCGTATCCAATAACTGCATAGAAATGTAATAGAACTACATAGTCGGCAGGGGTTTGATACCCTGTGCTGTGAGGTGTGTGACACAAACATGCTTAAGTTTTACTCACCCACCACTCCCTGACTTGTCTTTGCCTCTATCTTCCTCCCTCACTCCCTCTCTGGTGGATGTGAAGACCTACACCTGCTTTGCTTAGGTAGCAGCATGTGTATTTTAAGTGATGCTCATGATCAGCTGATGGCCTCTGCACTAATTGCAGCCTTCCCATAGCTGATTGCATGTGGAACAGCTATGGTAACATTCCCATAGCCAATTGCATGGAAACACACTCCAATATCTAGGAACATCATGTCAGTGTTGGGCCTTTTCATTCACTGTTAGTAGGAACTAGATCTGTTGTTTGGCAAACAGCATCTCAGATAGATTGGGGATTTACCTCTAACAACATACACTGTGGAAACAGGGCAACATACAGGAGGGGGATGTGCCTGACCTGACTACAGGCTGTAAGTGTTGCTATACTGCATTTGGAGTAATGTTGTTTTAACAGTGTGTGTGTGAATATGACTGTCCTACATGTTTTAATACCTGCCATGTCATTTATATGTTTATGAGTAATCCCCATCTGTAGGGTCATCTGCAGACTGGGCAGTGTGTGGTGCCTTTGGGTTCATGTGTTACCCACAGAGCATCTATCTGTGGACTGCAGAAGGTAGTGTGAGGATTGCAGTCTGTAGACGGAGAAAGCTATGACAGTCACTGACTTCATATTTTTCATAGGACATATATTGCAACAAACCCTGTTACAACAGTAAATGTATGAGGTTATCACAGCAGCATGTCAATATTGGCCCTGTGTATGTGCTTCCAGCCACAACCCTGTTAACCTTTGTATATACGTCATTCATTAAGAGGTGCATATGTGCTGTACACCATAATTAATGTCATCATGTCTGATAACGAGCCAGTGAGATATCAGACTGCTACACATGTTATGTATAGTAGGGGTTATATTTGATGACATAACCTGGACATTCTCTGGTTATTTGTACAGTACTGAGGTCTGTGTACTTATGGATGTTGACAGTGTGTGCATTGCTAATATGTTCTTTGGCCTGTGTACAGACTGTGGTAGATGTCATTGTTCTAGGTCCCGTCCTATCTGATGTTACATGCTGCTCCACTGTATGTTACCACACTGGATTATGTGATTGTAGGGCCATATACACACATGTCCCATAGGACAGACAGGCATCAGACCACACTGTGCAGTGGCCCAGTATATGTTGGGTTAGTCTGTAAGTGGCACGTATGAGGATGGTGTTGAACAGATAGTCCATATACTGTAATATTATGCTAGCTTACCATATGTGGCTGTGGCTGTGTTCACATTGGTTGTGGTTATGCACTTTCACACAGGTTTATCTTAGCCTGTGCTGTGACCTGAATGTAGACCGTGCTATATAGGCAGGTACATGTGCATTCCCCCATAGGAGATGTAGGCCAGTGTTGAGCCAGTCTGCCTGTAGCCTGCACAGTGCATTGTTACATGCTGAGCAGCTTAGTGTACTTACCCAGTGGGATGTCATGTTCAGATACTTGCCAGATGTACTGCTGCTGGGCCTCCCTTAACAGTCATGTATGTCAGACAGAGCAGTGGGATGCTGTACAGATGTATGTCAATATCTAGTGGGTAGTTTGTGGCCATGGCACCCATGTACCAGCGGTTATTATGTATCAGGACAGACATGGGTGTGTGAATGCATAACCTATGGGGGCAAATGTATACCAGTCATTATGTGTTATACCCATCTACATGGCTGTTAACATCCATATTGTCAGGCTTGGTCCACATGTTTTGCACTAAGGGGATCTGTGTATACCTCTGTACTGTACAGAGTGTGTCAGAATGTCCACATATATTTGCCAATATCTCTGCTGCATTCCACAGGGGCATTATGTGCTAGCAGCAGTACTAGATGTCTGTCAGTAGCCAATGGTGCACATGTGAAAAGCAGATGTGACCTCCCAAACACACCATGTCTGTGAAGACAATCCCTATTACAGTAGCAATAGTCTACAAATATATGAGCTATACATGCCTGACATCCTCTTGCACTATGAAGTTGGGACTATAGGGGCTGAGGTAGGGCTACACTCCATGTTCAGGACATATGGTGAAAATATATGTACATATAATTATCCATATATCTATATATATATATATATATATATATATATATATATATATATATAGATAGATAGATATATTTATAATTACACATATACATATCGAGATATATAGATGGGTATGTATATGTACATAGATGTACATATACACACCCAGATATATATACATATACAGAGCTATATATGTCTACACATATACAGATAGTGGCACATATGCACATATATGTATGGATATCTACAGATATATTGACAGTAGTAGCTATATCAGAATAGATATGCATGCACATATAGTTATAGATATCTACATATATACCAACATAACTAGGCATATCTGTACACACAGGATGTGCATACATATATAGCTATATATACATATATCTATATATACATATACGTATACCTATATATACACATATGTATATATACATGTATATATATATATATATATATATATATATATATATATATATATATACATATGCACACAAAGAGATTTACACTTGCCCATATATATGTAGCATTATACAGATGTGTATACAGATATATGTATGAGTGTATATGTGTATGTACATGTAGACATATATAGACCTATATGTATACAGCCATATTCCTGTCATGAGTAAACATCACAGTTGTGTATACTCTCCCACATGTATTTCACTGTATGTATCTGCTATGTGCACATTATGATAAAACAACATATGTGATGCAATAGTCATTTTAATAACAAGGACTACACAAGTTAGGAACTACAGGCAATTGTTCAGTACTACTCAGCATGTGTATTGACAGCTATATGGAGAAAACAACAGCAGTTTCCACAGTTGTCATGGCATAGTGGTTAAGTGTTGTGACTTCAGTGTAAAGGGTCCTGGGTTCAAGACCTGCAAGGGCTGTTTGTTTTGTTGCTGGGCAGGACAAGGACTGTTAGATACAGAGTGGTTAAGGCAGTTTTGAGCAGCTTTAAGTGGGTTTGCGTGGGTTTGCAGGAAGCTAAATGGTGCTAAGCTATGGGTAAACATACAAGCACTTACACAGTGTAGGCAGTGCTTACCAGTGTGCAAATCAGCTTAACTGTTATATTGCAGCAATGTTGATACCTGCTAAACATAGCTTAGCCCTGGTAACCAGGACACACAACCCAGTCTGATAACCTGTTTTAAATGTATGTCATGCCATGTACAATACATGCACCTATATGCTGTCATTACAGTAGCAAGGGGTGTGAGTGTCATGTGTGCGACACAGACATATATGAAGCCTGTACAGCACTGTTATCCATGTGAATGTGTTACATACAGGTGTAGTAGCACAGGGTATGTGGTGTCACACTGGCATGTAGTGTATCATGGCAGTACTGCTGTTGATAGTGCTAACCAAGGCAACAGCAGAGTGCTTAATGTAGTACTGACAACAGGTGCACCTGCAAGCATGGCTGGACACTAAGGCCTTCCTGTTGTATCCCTGGTGTGTGAGCTGTGTCACAGTCTATACCCCTTACAGGTCTGTCAATGCACTCATGCTACTGCATAGCTACCTGCCAAGCTGATGACTGTCAGTCCCTGTACAAATGCACAGATGGCAGGTATCCAACTGGGATATGTAGAGTCAACCTACGCTTGATTGACACCCTACTACGTGTGTGGCATGTGCATGAGATGCATATCTCTGTAGTACCAATGTTGGGGTATACTATGGTCTATATCGCAGTCATGGCCAATGTGTGATGGTGGGTATGGCAGATTGCCATCATGAGTTCCAGGTAGTACAATATCCAGTGGGGGATGTGGGTGCTCTGTACACTATTACACCAAGGTACACCAGGTATATGTCCCATGTACCACTTTATGGTTACCACTGTCACCATCAATCATACAGGTAACTGTTACCACAATCCAGTGATGTGTGCAGCTTACCTGTAATACATTGGAGACACAATCAAGTTAGTTAGTAGTGACAGACCCTGGTATCTCAGATGTGTGTCTGGCTGTTATGTGTCTGTAAATGTGTATATGATGGTTTTACACTATGCATTGTCCAAATACACCCATTATGTCCCCCATTAGCATACTGTACATGTCGGGGGATGTTCTGTATGTACCATGTAATCTGGGACACACCTCACCCTAAACACTGTGCAGTGTGTGCAATGTAAGCCACACACATCAGTATCATGACATAGCTAGGTAGGGGTCTAGTCCCAGTGTTGGCAGTAACAGTGTGCATGTATGTGGATGGATGTACATCAGGTTGCAGGGTATGCATGTCTCAGTGGGCCACCTGTCTATGTGGCACAGGCAATAACTGGTTTAGTAACCTGTGAAATGTGCTTGACTGTACCGCAGATATGTCACGGCCATGCTGTCAGCACAGTGACATACCCCATTGTGCAATATGACTGCAGACCATCCTCGTGCTGACACATGTACACCTACAACACACATGGAAAATATTATAGGGACTGCAATCAACCATTGTTACTAACAGCTATAATGCATCACTGCTGGATGGCTGCACTACCTGCCAAATATCTCATACTGTTCTCTCTTCAACATGTTACACTGCAGTACTGTGGTACACTGTTGTACAGTCACCATGTGATCAGAACCATATCAGCATGTCCCTGCATCAATGGTATGGATGACAGGGATGGGGCACAGGTATCATCATATGAACAGGGCATCCTAGTGCTGACACATGTACACCTACACACCTACAACACAATTGGATAAAATTATAGCATCCACAACCAACCAGTGTTACTAACAGCTATAAGGCATCACTGGATGGCTACACTACCTGCCAAATCTGCCTCACACTCTACTCCCTACTGCATGTTACACTGCAGTACTGTGATTTACTGTTGTACAGTCACCATGTGCATCAGAACCATATTAGCCTGTCCCTGCATCGATGGTATGGATGACAGGCATGGGGCACAGGTATCATCATATGCACAGGGTGTGGTGGTGGTTTGCCAGAGACCAGGAGTGGGCCATACATTTGACACCATGTGTGTGGGTGAGGAGTGTACTCTGGGGAGCTGGCCGAGGTGATATGGTGTGTGTAGGCATGAGGTTGCCCTAGGTGTGTTTGCATAGTGTGTTGCTATGCATGCACACAGTTTTGCCATGTGGCTGCTCTAAAATGGGGTTTATGGACAGCTGCAAACCATACCTGGCAGGGTGTGCAGTTCACTGCCTCTGACCATGGACATGTGGACTGTGCCTACCAGGGGTTCCACGGGCACATCCAGGTACAGGCCTCAATGTGCTATTCTCACCTGCTGATGACATTTGCCCACTGATACCAGGTCTCTCCTGCAACTGGCCAGGACCAAGTGCATGTGGCCTATTGTGGTGTGGTGTGGACAGCACATACCCCACACTGCCGGGGCTGCTACTGCCACTATGGGAGCCACTCAGTGTCCTGGCATGTCCACGTTGACTACCAGCTGTTAGCATTGCTGGCCTTTGTCCATGCGAATGTCACCGCACTCCCAGCACATGTTCAATCACGGGCAGACCATGGCTGATGAGGGCCATCATCTCACCAGACCATCTATACATGAACTCAATTAATCCATGGATCGCACCAGCCAGTTCACGGACATTGTCATTTAAAGATGCAAGAGCAGCCCTCTGCAGCCTCAGGCCCTAACTGTGGTAATGTTCCATACCTGCCTGCACTGCCATGACAGTCTGAAACATGCTTCTGCTGGTAGCAGCTATGTCACCTCTGCCAGGGGCATGATGTCTAGCAGCCCAACCATGAGCACCCTGAGACATCTGCCTGTGCAGTGGCCTGCCGGACATCCGGCTATGCCTGCTGCGACTGGGCACAGAAGGCATGGTTACCACACTTTCCTGTGCACTGCCACTGAACACCAGCTGTCTCTCCGCTATGGCCACTGGTGATGGGGTGCATATAGGCACTGAAACTATGTGCGGGGGTGGGGTGGCTTAAAGTGGGATGTCAGATACTGGTGCAGTGTTGGCCCCTGACAACTCCACGTGTGCCTCAACATTATTATCATTGTCATCATAGGTGTCTGTATGGACACCTACATCAGATTGCATGCAGGAGGGACCCTGACCCACCTACACCTGTGGGGGAAAACAAAAAATGCACTTTAAAACCTGTACAGCATTGCCTAACAGTACACACACACACAATCACACACACACACACACACACACACACACACACACACACACACACACACACACACACACACACACACACACACACACACACACACACACCTCCTACCTATCCATGGCTTTACAGACAGTCCCACATATATGTCCATGTGTTACCCATCCTGCATCACACTTGGTAACATGTAAATCCACAAAAAATCTCACACCAGGTGTAGTGCAGCAAGCAAAACTGTAGTCCAAATTCAAACACAATGCAGCAAACAACAGTGATGCAGCAAGCAGAGATAAATCCAACTTTGAACTCTAAGTTTAATCCAAATTCAAAACGTAAGTGCTTTCGTCCCTTAAAACATTAATAAAGGAACTTCATCAGACAAAGTACTTTACATTCAACTTCCTTTTAAAAGGTAAAACTTGTGACCTCACTTCCTCTCCCCCATTCATCTAAAAAAAGTTTTTAAAGGGCCACTGTTTTTTTTTTTTAATGCAAGTGCAACACAGTAAGATGCTATTCTATTCTGTACTTTGCTGGATCTTATTCTCTCTAGCAATGTATTGATGTATGAGGGACATATGTATTTACAGCAATGGGGTGTTGCGATGGGCACCCCATGTGCCAATTCCTATGCAAATCTGGTGGCACAGTACTGGGAGTTACAACATCTGTTTAATAATGACTTTTTTAGTCACATTAAGCTCTATAGGTGTTTTGCGGATGATGTTTTTATGTTGTGGGATGGGGGGATACCCCTACTTGAGGAATTCATCACCTACATAGGAGCAACCATCAGTTTTCTGAGGTTTGTAGCCTCTTATTCATTTGAAATGGTGGATTTTTAGATGTGAGAGTACATAAGGGTAAGAAGGGTAAAGTAACTACAGGCCTTTTTTGTAAAGAATGTTGGTGTAACAGTTTGCTTAAGTATAGTAGCATGCATCCAAGGCATGTTTTCCTCAATATCATGAAAGGTCAACTGAATAGAATAAAAAGGATCTGTAGTGATAGGGTTAGGTTAGAATGTGAAGTAGATCGTCTGGAACAATTGTTTTTAGATAGGGGTTATAAAGAGCCAGGCTTCTCCATGGTAAAGGATGAGGTCATTAATGGAGCTGCTAGATCTCAAACTAGGGGCTTTGTTCCAAGGAAGGGCTACACACAAGGTGATGGGAAATATGGGATTTGGTTAATAATTAAATACACTACAGATAATAGGAAGGTGCAGGAGATTGTGAAGAAGAATTGGCATTTCCTGATGGCAGATAGAGATATGATAGAAGTTAGTTGGACAAATGCCCAAGTTTATATATAAGAATAATCAGAACTTGAAACAGTTATTATGTGGGAATAGAACCTGTAACTTGACTATGGAGGGTGAACCTGGCACTTATCCATGTAAAACATGTAAGATGTGTAACAGTATGACACATACCCAAATGTTTATCCATCCTGAGTTGCAGTTTGAGTTTGAACCCAGGTTTCGAGCTACTTGCAATACTACTAATCTTATCTACTTGGCTACTTGTAATGGATGTACCTGTTTCTATGTAGGTAAGACCACAAAGCACCTTAGAGACAGAGTGTACCACCGTTTGTATGAAATCAAGCATGGGAATTTAGGCAATGCTCTAGCAAAGCATATTGTGCAGTTTTCATCGCATAGTTTTAGTTTTAGGGTTTTGCAAATTGTTGTACCCAATAAGAGGGGTGGTAATAATGATAATTTTATAGAATGTGTGGAGCTAAAATGGATTTTTAAGTTGCAAGCACACATTTACCCTGGCTTGAATAGTAGTATCTGTATCAAGCCAGTATTGGATGCATGTCACTTTAAATAGCTTGCTTTTATCTAGTGACTGATTGTTTTTTAATTGATTGATTTATTACTTGTGATTATTTAATTAGTCAACCTCTGATGAATGATTAAATGTTGTACTAAGACTATATATAATGATGTGTTTTAATGAGTTTTGTAAGGGTCTGATGAAGCATAGGGTGTCTACATGAAAGTGCTTGTCCTATCTATTAAAATGGAACTTTTATCATACTGGAAGCCGTGGTGGTCTTGCTGAGTTTTTGTTTTCTTTATTCAAATTTTATTTAACAAGATCTTTGGGTGGTCGTAGTGTTTTTGTTTGCTAAAATCCTAAAATGCAAAAAGAATATTTAAGCCATCAAACTCTAGCCTATTGAATGTGTTGATAAATAATTTAGGTATTAAATACTGGACATTTAATATTTAACAATCTCAAATCTTATCTTTTCAAAACTTTAAGTTTTAATAAACTGGAAATTGACTGGCTGTAATTCAAGCCTGGCCAATGAATACAGTCTAGTCAGATTTGCCAGCTTAATTCTGCTTTCTCCAGTAAATAAGGCCATGCTCAACCTCTAACTGAGGGAGATATTGATTCTAATATAACAAACTTATATTTTTGTTCATTATATTGCCCTATATGTTTAGCAAGTGCATTAAGTGGCATTGATCCCTGATATTCCTAACGTGTTCACTTATTCTGTTTTTGAGCTTGTGGTCTGTTTTTCCAATGTAAAAGCACGAACATAGTTCACAAAGTGCAAAATAGACCACTCTTTCAGTGCTCCTGATTTTTATTTTTATTCCATTGATGTTTATTTCATTAAGCTCTAAAATATAGGAACCCAATTTACAGGACCCACATTCGTACATGTACCCTGTACATTGTGCCTCTTTTTGATGTTCAAATAGTGTTTTGATGTTATGCCCTTTCCTGAGTACACATGTAGGTTTATCACCTAGAATTGCTTTTATATCCTTTCACATACTAAGAGTTTTCAAATTTTTGCTAGTATGTCCTTTATAAAGTATCCACCAGTTGCAAAACTGGTTAGAAAACATGATTTAAACTCATTTTCTTTTTCAATTGTTTCAGCATCTATTTGACCAGAGTGGTTGACTATAGACTCAGATCTAATACTAATACTATTTGTATTAACTTCAAAATTTATGTCTACATTACATTCAGAATTTAACAAGGGTACAAAGTGTCCACTTGCTCTTTTTTCTATTACTTCATTCATGATGTTTTCCACTAAATCAGATGGATGACTTCTTTTCAAAAACATTTCCTTCAAATTACTACATTCCTTTAAAAAAAACCTTCATTTAATGACACCATATGAGCTGCCCTTACAAATTCTCCCTTAAGGACTCCTCATTTTTGATGGAATGTATGGCAGGTGGTGTAGTGTAAAAAACTTTACGGTATATTTCAGGTGTACATCCATTATGCTCTAAGTCTCTTTTAAGTAAAATGTCAAGGTAAGCAATTTCCTTATCGTTCACAGAATGGGTGAATTTTAAGAAAAAGATGTAGAATTATTTATATAATCTAAGAATGGATCTATTTGTTCTCTTGGGCCATTCCAAAGGATGAATATGTCATCCAGGAAATGGGTATACATGTGGCAATGTTTGAAAAAATAGACTCAAATAAGAATTTCTTTTCCCACTCCAACATTATCACATTTGCGTACATACCTTTGCATGCCGCACCCATTGCTACTCCATCTATCTGGATGTAATACTCATTGTCAAATACAATATAGAAGTTTCTTAAAGCTATGTGTAAAAGTTGTTCCAGCATATTAATTTTATCTTGTCTGACTCCTTTTGACACCAGATAGTCACAGAACCAATATAGTCCTAAGTCGTGAGGGATGACAGAATAAAGGTCCCTTACATCAATTGTTATGAATATGCAAGAGTTATTAAACTCAATTGTATTGATTTTCTTTAAGAAATCCCATGAGCTGACGCATAATGAAGGTTCAGAATTTAACAAATACTTTAGTTGCACATCTAAGAATTTTCCCAGTGAATGTGTTATAGAAACTTTAGCAATGACAATTAGATGGAAAGGGGGTTGGTGTATGTCATTATGTATCTTTGGAACCCCAGAAATAGTAGGTGCCATTGGAAAGTCCATAGTTAAAAATCTAGGAACCTTTAAAGTGATGAGCCCATCAATGAAGAGGACTTCGAGAAAGCCACAGACTTTCCTGTATGCTCCATTTAGTTTGTTCAGTGAACTGTGTGAGTGTGTCTTACTACTCAAGATTTCTTTCATCTTCTTTATGTAATCTGTTTTCCACTTAAAGACAATACCACCCCCTTATCCGGTTTCATGACCCTCAAATTAGTGTTTGTTGCCAAAAAATTAAGTTCCATTTCTTCCTCAACACTTAAGTTATTTTTAGTTCTTTGCTTATACATATTCCCACAGTGAGACCTGATGTCCAACTCACGTATCCTTTCAAAAATGTCCAAAGAGGGGTGAGTGGGGGGTTATAGGTACTAGCGATGTGTAAAGAATGCATAACATTCTCAACCCCTTGAAATACCAGATTCAAATTTAATTTTCTGATGTACTCTTTTAAGTCCATGAGTGTATTCACCATACTGGCTGGTTTATTAGGAGTAAATGTGAAGCCTTTTGCCAAAAGGTTACAAACATGAACATTTAAATCAAGCATGGTGAAATTATACACCCTAAAATCACATACAGTGTTAAAATGAATGGAAACAGCTGGTAACAAAACCATCTGAGTTGTGTTCCCCACCCTGAAAGTCTCTGTCGTATCTTGAAGTGGAATGTCAGTATTTAATATCTCCCCTGTTTTGCCTTCCAGGGGCCCTTGTATTCTCCTCTGTTTCTCCTGCTCCCCACTTTGTTGGAAGTTCTGTTCTTGTTGTTTCCCATAAGTGTTCATACAAAGGGGTTGTTGGTTTTTGATTCACTCTGGCCGTCTCAGGGGAGGATATTCCTCTTCATCTAAAAAAGAGTCATCCAAGTTGTTATCTGCTCCCTGATTCTCAGAGTAATTATCTAGTTTGTTACTAGATAAAGGTTTCCCATTCAAGGTCCACTCTTGAGAACAGGGGAGGGTAGGGGGTAAGCATTATTGTTGTTTTATTCGTTTTCATCTCTAGCAATCTTTTTGTATTTCCTAGTTTTTATAGTGTCAATATGCTCTTCTGTAGATCGAAAAATATGAGTGTATTCAAAGTTATTAGTAGCAAAAAGGGGGTCTTGAATGATTTTGCTATCTAATAGTTTTACTTCTTCCCACAGTGATTCAAGGTGGACCATGGCCTTATTTGCTGGAGAAAGCAGAATTAAGTTGGCAAATCCGACTAGACTGTATTCATTGGCCAGGCTTGAATGACAGCCAGTCAATTTCCAGTTTATTAAAACTTAAAGATTTGAAAAGATAAGATTTGAGATTGCTAAATATTAAATCTCCAGTATTTAATACCTAAATTATTTATCAACACATTCAGTAAGCTAGAGTTTGATGGCTTAAATATTCTTTTTGCATTTTAGGATTTTAAAACAACTGTTTTCATGTTTAGATTACATGCCAAACTATAGTAATATGTATGGGATTTTATAAATGAAGCTTTTTATTGTGTTGTATTTGTATAGCATGACATTATTTATGTGGTTTTATGTGTGTAGTTTCTTACTGTGCTGTACTTGCATTAAAAAAAAAGAGTGGCCCTTTAAAAACTTTTTTGTAGATGAATGGGGGAGAGGAAGTGAGGTCACAAGTTTTACCTTTTAAAAGGAAGTTAAATATAAAGTACTTTGTCTGATGAAGTTCCTGTATTAATGTTTTAAGGAACATAAGCGCTTACGTTTTCAATTTAGATTAAACTTGGATTTATCTCTGCTTGCTGCATCACTGTTGTTTGCTGCATTGTGTTTGAATTTGGACTACAATTTTACTTGCTGCACTACACCTGATGTGAGCTTTTTTGTGGATTTACTGGTTAGCTGTCTTTATCTTCACACTTGTTAACATGCACACATTGATACCACTCATTGACATCACAGTCCTCTAAATGCCCACACAAGCAGCCACAACACAAGGCCTGTTGGTATTTTACCTGCCTGACCTGTGTGTAGTGGATTTGCATGGCCTCACTGCTGTCATTTGGTATGCACCCTCTCTATGCCTGGAAATGATGTGCATGGCCCCTATATGTGTGGGCTACTATGTTATATCCATAATACCTCCCACCAGTGTGTCATGTGTATGTAATGCTCAGTACATGCCAGATATGCTGCTCCATCAGCCCATCAAGTCACAACTGTAATATTTGGATACACTCCGTGGTGTTGACTAGTACTTCCCCAATGCATCTGTAGAGCTGCATATGTGGGTTGTAGGTGACCTCTCTGCTGACTGCACTATTGAGTATGTACCTGGTGTGTACCTTCCCTCTGGATGCCTGTTCCATGTTACAGACTATATTATACGATTTGCTGTTCTGTGATTACACACATGACAGGTATTCCTGGTGTGTAATGTGGCAGTCCATGTCCATGTACTGCATGGTCCCAATGGGAGTTACAGCCGTAGGAACACCCCACAATCGCACATGTGCATACATGACCACAGTTTACCACCGTTTAGCCAATGGACACAATGTTGTCCGTCCGTGTATCGAATGCAGTGCAAGAAATCTGGAAAATACTGAACGCAAATGCATCGAACGGCAATGCCGCTCCCCCTTTTCGACTCATGTTAGTACTCATTTTGGATGTAGAGCAGTCAAAAATGTCACATTCGGTGTTCTTTGTGACATTTTGGTCGTTTGACATGCAAAACTTCGGGATTTTGGCTCGAGCATTGGTGGGTTCGACTGCGGTGTATTCGACTAAATGGTGGTAAACCCATGACAACACACACAAACACATACATGCACACACGGATCCTACATGCATCAAACTCCCTCCACTTCACCAGAGTGACCCTGCAGGCAAACTAACTAACCACCAGAATGCACAAACACACACATACAGGACACGCAGTCCTCCTATTACCCATCTGCCGACATGCAGAACATATGGTACAGAATAACATGCAGTTCAGCTATAGTCAATCCATGGTAGCAACAGTATACATGTGCATGATGCATGTGCTGTGTCACTAGGTGATGCCCCTTCCCCTGGATACCACAACACCCATGTACACAGTATTGCTGTGCACCTGTTCTGCATCCTGCCATGTACTGTGCACCACAACTGACAGGTGTACAACCCATTGTGGAATGTGTAGTACTGTGCCAGTTATGTCAGCTTTACTTCTCACAGCCCCTATGTTTTTCAGCAACACATACCTGGGATGATATGTGGACATTTGTCATTGGTGAATGCCTGATGCCTGATTTACAGCTGTCAACATCAACAGACCATGTATGATTACTGCAATACTCTTACACTGACAACCATCAGAGCATACCGGGGCTATGGGGGGTGTACACACCTTTAATGATTTTACACACACACATCCTTGATCTGCCATGGGACCACATCACCACATATCTTAGCAGTACATGAGCCCAGTATGTTACATAAGTCCTGTACTTTCACATGCAGTGTCTACAGATTGTGTTAGGTGTGCGGCTGCTGACCACAATGCATACACACCATGTGGGCATATGTGTGCACATCCTTATCATGACGGTTTATCACACCTCATGTTGTGTGTACTACAGCAGTCACTGCTCCTGGCAGGGGTATACCAGCGTGGGCCATCTGCATTTGTCAATGTATGTTCAGGCTACCCTACACATGTCCCCCTATTCTGCATGATTGCAAGGTCTACTCATGTGCACAACCCATGGTGTTCACACACTGCCATCACTATTGCTGTGTGGGTAGGGTTACTGCTGCCACAGGTCCTGAACCTGACTATGTGCAGATATAACCATTCCTACCATCCTTAGGATCCCTGCTGCAGTGCACTGGTGTGTCATGCTGAGAACCCCCCTGCTTCAGCTTTTATGCAGATGCATGACAAGTAAGCCCTAAGCATGTGTGTCACTGTCCAGTGTCCCATACACTGAACACCACATGTTGCAGCCTAGACCCAGCTGATAATGTGGACTACTATAATGCCTTATGCCATAGTGTATCTCTGCAGCAGTTGCCATTGTTCTACAGGTATATACACTGGTGTTGCACTGTATATGGGTGTTTTTCAGAACATGTCACTATTGTAGGCCATGTCTACCACCAGTATGTTACTACCTGTGGACACATTCTGCAATGACAGGATGTTAGTTATCATGCAGGTGTCTGACATACCCTTCCAATACGCCATTATGGTCACCCCTGTGAGACCGTGCATTTCACAGCAACAATACATGCACATGTACAGCATGCATTCTGGGTAGGTGTTTTAGATGTGTGCATGGAATATACCATCACCATTACATGCCTGGTGTGTTGGCAAGCATCTATGTAAAACATACACACCAGCTACAAGCTGCTGCCTTGTTGTTATCCCACAAAGGCCTACATAAAAGGGTGAGAAATGCAATGTCAGTGGTACATTCCCATGATACTACCACATCTGGGCATCTGTTTATCACTACAATGCAGCAACACAATATATCTATAACATTTCAGATATGCATGATCTACCTGTACCAATGCGGATGTTTACACAACAGTCGTCTACTGATGTGCCCTGTGTCCTTACCTGCATGCTCCTTGGCCAATGTGTGGGTGACACCCACCTCTATGAAGGGGTCCAGTGGTTGGTAGTCCGGATGGGCAGGTGCCATGAGGCTGGCCAGGAGCTCCTTCACATGTGTCAGGGGTGGGATGGATGGCCTGCCACCCCCCCCCCCCCGTGGTGAGGTGATCCCCCTAGACTGCAGGGGCACACGGATGAGCATTGCAAAGCTGGTCAGTACAATGATGCAGGACCTGCTCATAACTGCGGTTGTGCAGTCCAACATCATTGACCCTGTGGTCAGTGCAGTCCACTGCTGCTGCTCATGTGCATGCCTTCCAAACAGCAGTAGACAGTGCTGGATCATGTCTGCTATCAACATGTCATTCTCAGCATTGGAATAGGTGGGCGACCGTGCATGTGTCATCTTGGCTGAAAGACATAAAGATGGAAACAGGTCTGAGCAACTCATACGACAAGGTTACCACAGTTCGTAATGCACATCTCTGTCATCCGCCCACCATATCAGCTTCAACAGATTGTACACACAACTCATTAGGTATGGCTATAGCTTAACTACCGTTTGGACAGATAATGTATTGTACCACACCTTCTGCTCTGTGATTGTAGCCATGTCCCCTGTGTGCACGCTATCATTGCTGGTCTGTTACAGATTATTCACCTGCATGCCATTGTCAGGACAACTATGGTTACATATATGCCAATGGTATGGCTGCTGTGAGATTGCTGCACATCTGACAGTCTGTGTTATTGGGGATATCTATGCTTGCTGTTGAACATGTACTGGGATTGTGTAGACTATTACTACCAACAAAAGTTCTATAACAGTGACACAATAACATATATATGTTCTATTGGCCAGCAGATCCACCTCTCCACACCCATCTGCCAATGATACCTGGCCACATCACATGTGTGTCACAACCTGGGGCCTCCTCATGTACTGTTACAGCAATACCATCAGGAGGAACCACCCAGGGGATGTTGTCACACCCCCCCCTCAGAGCACACACAGACATGTTCCTGTCCCCTGAGCTCAGGTCTAGGATCTGTTCCATACTGGGCTCCACAGACACATGAGGGATGTGCTACATCAGTCTGAGGCACCCAGTACACATTCACAGGGTCAACATGCTCCTTCTGCTCAACCTCCAGACCAAGCACCTTCAGGACGTGGACTGCTGCTGTGAGTAGCAGTGGGTGGGAGACTTGTTCCCATTGTGCCTGTATTGGGAACCATGGGGCATCCACATCACAGACCACACACACCATCCACAGTGTTTACCCACCTCCTGTCTCACATACCACCCTTGTAGACTGTCCTCCATATCTACCAATCTTGACCACCTCCACATGTGTACCTGCCATACTTCCCCATATTCCCATTGCATACTTCACAAACGGGGGCAATGTGGTGCCAACAAAGGACTAACATCTGACATGGCTGTCCATGGTGCACACACTGCCAGCTGTAGATATCTGTGTGTATTGCTATGTGTACTGCTGCCTCACACATAGCACACATCACTGTGGTAATGGTATAGGGGACATGTCTTTGCATACATATGTTTGTGTGTGTGTTTGAATATATGTAGACATGTGCATATAGGTATATATCTTTATATGTGTAGATATATGTGATGTATATATGTGCACATATATATGTCTACACATGGTTATATGTATATTTCTGGACATACATGCTGATATACATATATATCTTTATATATTGTATATGTGACATATGTGCACATATGCATACCTATATGTGTGGTACATTCAGACATCAGCTCCTCAATCTCACAACACCTTCCTGCACAGCTGCACTGTTCTGCCTTGCTACAACACAGACAGGTGCCACATATGGACACTGCTCGACATTGGATGGTATATGTGGGACCCAATTGCAGGTAACCCTATTACATACCTATGGCATTCTGGCAGGTTACATTACAGATTCACCTGAGTATCCTGCCAGTGGTGGGCCGTGGCTCCCACATGTCCATCATAATGGCATTACTTCCACCACCAACTATTGGCCAAGTATTGTACATACTTCCCATTACACAACACACACTATGATGGCTTACATCTTGTCTGTCAGTGCTGACCTGCACAGTTAATGGCTATGGCCCACTACCCACAGTGGCAGACACTATTGCCCATAGCAGTTGTTCAGTTGAACATCATCACAACAACACCTGATGGCACATATAACTCATTCTACATCATCTATCCCATAATTATGGACCGGGTAAGACATTCTATTACATGTATATATACTTCACATACCTGTTGTGGAAATGATGTCTTCTTGAACTGCAGCTGGCTAAATGCCTGTGACTTCAGCTGTTAGTTTGAAGAGCTTTGTCTCCCTCTTTTTCTTACTTTTCACTTTCTCTCTCTCTCTCTCCCTCTCTCCAGTGAATGGGTTGAGCTGCTTTGAATAGATTCAAGCCTGGCTTTAGTAGGTGATGCACATGATCAGGTGATGGCCTCTGCACCAATCAGTGTCCTCCACTTGCTAATTACATGCAGCTTGCTGTGTAGTACTTCCAATTACCACTGTCATGGCAACCACCTACTATAAATCCCTACATCATGTGGGTGTGGTCCCTTTACCTTTCCTGTGTGATGGACATCCTTCTTGTGTTTGCGTATCAGTGTTACAGACAGCAGGTAGCAATACCTCTTAGAGGAGAACCGGCACACTCAGGCCAGCTACATATTTGTAGAAGGTTCCAGGACTACAGACAGAGTTGAGTAGAGTTGTGTTATGCTTTGTATAGTACTGGTGTTACAGGGTGTGTGTACATACTAGTTTACCTTGGAATGCAGTCTGTCTGCATAGCCCTCAACTGGGGGCCTATCCTCTTGGTGGCCAGAGGTGCCTATCATGTTTTGTCTGTCCACCACACAGGTCCTGTGTCAGATATTTCACTGGCAGTGTGTGCGTTGAGTGCTATCAGTACATGGCTACATCCATTTATGTTTCTAACCTCAGTTTCCTGACTAAGGGTATGTTGCAAACTATCCTGTAACATCAGTGCTTAGTTTATGGCAACAGTTTTCCACATATGGGCCTGTGTTCCAGCCTCTGTCCTCCACCTACATGCCAAGCTTTGCACATATGGCATGCTGTCAGGGTTTGTTCTGTAGTGGGCTGTGAATATATCACACTGCCATTGCAGCCATCAGTCCACTGCTGTTGTAACCCCCACACATACGGTGGGGATGGGGCCATATATGTGTGGGCTTCACCTACACAATACATGTGTGCCCTTATGCACTCCAGAGGCCAGTGTATGTAACAGTGATATATGGCCCTATATTACTGAGTCTGGGGGGATGCACCATAAATGACCTAGGTTGTTACAAAATGTGGGGGTATCAGGGGTGAGCTGCCTTAAGGTATCTGGATGTACAGTACCATATACTTCGGGTCTATATTATAATATTGAATTTTAAAAGTTCGAATCACTAAAGCTTTAACTTTAGTAATCGAACGTTTAAAAGTTCATATGTTAATAAAAAATGGAAAAACCCAAATAATCAGAAATAAACAGGTGTAAGCAGGGGGCAAGCCCCCCTGCTCCCCCCACATGGGGGGGCTGCACCCCCCAAAACCCCTGCTCTTTAAATATACCAACTCTGAGATCGCAATACAGTGTAGGAAACAGAAATCTTCTGTTTCTGTACTGTAGTGCACTGAAGTGCAATCTCGGAGTTGGTATATTTAAGTATTTCTTTCTTTTTTACATTTTTTTTTTACTTTCGAACTTTTAAACTTTTGATCACTAAAGTTCGATCTTTAGTGATTCTAACTTTTAAAAGTTTGATGTTCTAATATAGACCCTATACTTCACCTATATTTACATTACTTACATAAATTGGGTTAATGCAGCCCTACTGCCTGCTGCCATATAGATTGTACTGTGTGTCAGTGTGCTTGTGATGGTGTCAGTTATGCTTTATTATGTAACAGTTGCATCCCATTTAGTCAGCTGATGTCTTTACCACCTAGTGAGTTTGTACAGATTGTAGATAGAGGCTGCTGAACTATATACCTGCATTACTTACTGTTGATTGTCTGGTATCCTGTGGCCCAGTCTGTCTTTACTATTGTACAATTTGTAGCGCTTGGCATGGACAGTAACAGTTGTGAACCTTTCCAGACTACTGTATTAGTATAACTGTTTCACAGGTGCATTACTCTGTTTATATGGATATAAGTGTCTGAACAGATATATGACATGGCATATAGAACTGTAATAGTACATAAATAAAGGTTTTCCATTTCTGCAAACCTGTGTGTGGTGTTTTTTCCTATGTCCTCTATGTGGGTATGTGTTGCAGGCAACGATTGTGATTTGTATGGGTGGCCCATACAGTGTCCAGTTGTTAAGGTGTTAACTGTAGGCATAGTGGCTGTTCCATATTGTGTGCACCTTCTATATATGAATCTTGCTTTACATATCTCTGCATGTGTATATGTAGTCACATGTATATCTATATCTATCTATATATATATATATATATATATATATATATATATATATATATATATATATATATATATATATATGGGGTCTATATTAGAACACCGAACATTTGAAATGTCAGGTGTTCTAATATCGACCCGTTTTCAGCGAACGCTGAAAATATCAAAGTAACAGGAAACCAAATTCTTTCCTAGGGAAAGAATTCGGTTGTCCGTTTCTGTTGCTTCGGTAGTTTCAGTGCTCTGGTGAAAAGTTACGGGTCGGGTTCAGGTGCGATTGTGTTGACATATGGTTTAGGGTGGGTTAGGTGAGATAGGGTAAGTGCGTGGGTCAGGTAAGTGTGCGACTGAGTGGATGTGTGGCTTAGGGCGGGTTAGGTGAGGTTAGGGTTAGGGCGCAGGTGAGGTGACTGTGCGATAGTGACGGGCCTTAGGGTTAGGGTTTGGGTTAAGGTAAGTGGATAGTTAGTGGTGTATGTATAGTTTAATGTAGGGTTATGTGTGTGAGTTTAGGTGTATGTGTGTGGATTTCTGTTTGTTTGGTGTGCTTGTGTTGTGCGTATGTGTTTTGGAACAGTGAATTTTTTCCCCTAGGAAAAAATTTGTTGTTCCAAATGTTCAATGTTTTTTTTGTTTCGATTGCTAGGGTTCGATATTAGAACACTCGACATTTTGAATGTCGTATATATGTGTGTGTGTGTGTGTGTGTATATATATATATATATATATATATATATATATATACATATATATATATATATATATATATATATATATATATATATATATATATATATATATGCATATATATCTGTATCTGCATATATGTTTCTGTGTATATGTATCCTGGGGATGCTGATAGCTTTCACATTTTACATTTCCTATGGGAGCCAGACTGTACTACATGATATGTTACCAATATCAGCCTGACATCATACAGGTGGGATGTAGTACTGTTAACATCTTGTGCTCATGTCATGTCAGGTCCTGGTTATGGGATATACAACACTTGGTAGTATATTGCTGGGTGGACGTGTTTGGCTGTGGGGGGGTGTGGCTATTCGTACAAGACATATATTGTTTGGGGCCTCTCAACCCCATTAACGGTGCATGTGGACATATATGTTTTAGTTAATCTACCATTACTATCTGCAGATGTATGGCCATGCATACCTATACCAATATATATCTGCTTACATATATATAACTATGTCTGTACATACCCACATAGATATATATTTGCGTACATATATGTAACTTGCTGTGTATATGTAGACATATAGGTGTAGACATATATGTGTCAATGCAAGCATTTGCATATTTATATATATGTATATATTTCTAAATATATATATATATATATATATATATATATATATATATAAATATATATATATATACACATACATACATATATCTATATATAGATATATATATATATATATATATATATATATATATATATATATATATATATATATACACACATACATATATAGATATATTGTATCTGTTTAGATATTAATATATTTGCACACACACATACATGTAAATGTTG
This sequence comes from Protopterus annectens, assembly GCF_019279795.1. NCBI lineage: Eukaryota > Metazoa > Chordata > Ceratodontiformes > Protopteridae > Protopterus > Protopterus annectens. The sequence continues at coordinate 609,631,103 of NC_056731.1, read as the reverse complement.
GAATACATTCTCTGTACTGTTGCATGACTGGGCTGGATGATATGTTTCTGAAAACATCAGATTTATGTATATCTGGCATGGCTTAGTGGTAAATTACTTTGTCTATGGTGTGCAGGGTCCTGGGTTCTAGACTTGCAGAGGCTGTTTATTTTGTTGCCGGGCAGAACACAGGCCATTGGATCCAGAGTGATTAAGGCACTTCAATGCAGTTGTAAGTAGGTTTGTGTGGAGGTAAGCACTGCTAACTTCCGGTTACAGTTTCTTATACTCAGTTAGCTTCTAAATTACTTAACCTGTGTGGGCATTGCTTACACTCCCATAAACAGGCTTAAACCTGCTTACTGCTGCTTAAAAGTGCTTACTCCCACTTACCCCCATGCTAATTTCTTTAAAAGAAAAGAAAAAAGGGTTGATAGGAAAGAGGTGAAAAAGGGGCATAAAATGGGAAAGACAGTAGGAAAATAACTAGGGATGTGCAGGAAGGGTGTGAGAAAGGTCCAAAGCTGCCCATTTCCTCTACAGCAACAGCTGTGCATATACACTGAATTTGGAGGTAGATTTGGACACTCAAATGCCTGGGAGAGGTGTGAAGACAACAATAATAGGTTGTGATGCTAATTAGACTGGATTACATGTGTTCAGTGGACAGGTATGCAAAATGGACAGCTATGTATGTGGTGAGATTTTTTTGTGGGAACAGCTTGCCCTTTTTTTTTTTCAGGTGAGACTGGGATGATGGGGAGAGGTAGTAGGTATATTTGGGGAGGTAGATTTAGTTGCTTAACGGACAAGACAAGATGCATACAGGGGCAGTATATGACACGTGGGAGGGTAAACAGCTTTATGAGGAGGTGGTGTTGAGATATCGGAAGCTGACAAGCCCCCTAGTGGTAACAGTGGGACTGAGGTCCACACCCATGGGAAGTCACTACTGCACTTTCACAGCCCCATAGGTGGCTGTGCTGGGGGCTGAGCTGCAGAGCCAGGCTGACTCTCTAATCACGACATGCATCCCTCAAGCTGGAGTAGAAGATTACCAAACTGCTGGTCGATCTCTCTATGCACCACGACCCCGGCCTGGTGACGGGTGTCAGGTGCCTGTCCATGCCCACTCCTGAGAGGGTGTGAGCCCCATAACCTGAGGCAATTCCACCTGAAGGTGGTGCAGGACCAATGGACAGTGAGGTTCGGGGCTGGGCCCCAGACATGCTGGCGCCTGGTGCCATGGCCAGCTGAGGTGGGACAGGTGGGTCTGCAGGGACAGACCTTCCCAAGCATGCTATAGTGTTTAGATTTCATCAACATATATGGGTTAGTAATAGTCAAAACATTCCAGGGTTAGGTATAACAGCATGCATAGATATTCCCATTAACCCAGACAACAGATACGGAACAGTTGCATAGCAAACAGAACACATGCATATATGGGACCACAGTGGTAATAAGAACAGCATGCAGGTACGTTCAATATAGCACATGCATGGGAATCAAGCCAGTGCATTTCTTTGTGCTGGTCCCAAGCCCGGATAAATGGGGAGGGTTGCATCAGGAAGGGCATCTGGTGTAAAATTTTGCCAAATCATACATGCAGACAACAGTACAGAAATACATACCGAATCAGTTGAGGCCCGGGTTAACAACGACCACCACCAGTACTGTTGGCAAACACGGTGCTGGTGGAAAGTGGGCTACTGTTGGCCGAAGGAGGAGAATGAGGGGGAAGGCATGCCTGAAGGCAGGTAAAGGCTAGGACTGTAATAGTGAGGGCCAGAACTTTGAATGTTGGCAGTATGACTGGTATAGGGAGAGAGCTAGATGATTTGATGGACCAAAGGAAGGTTGGTATATTGGGTATGCAAGAGACCAGATGGAAGGGAAGAAAGGCTAGGAGTATAGGAGGTGGTTTCAAATTGCTTTATAATGGTGTGGATGGGAAGAGAAATGGCGTAGGTATTATCCTGAAGGAACAGTATGCGAAGAGTGTTTTGGAGGTGAAAAGAGTGTTAGATAGAGTGATGTTTATGAAGCTGGAAATTGATGGTGTAATGATGAATGTTGTTAGTGCATATGCTCCACAAGTTGGGTGTGTGATGGATGAGAAAGAAAAATTTTGGAGTGAGTTGGATGAAGTGGTGATGACTCTACCCAAGGGTGAGAGACTGGTGATTGGAGCAGATTTCAATGGGCATGTTGGTGAAGGGAATAGAGGGGATGAGGAAGGGATAGGTAGGTATGGTGTTAAGCAAAGGAATGCAGAAGGTCAGATGGTAGTGGATTTCATGAAAAGGATGGACATGGCTGTGATAAATATGTATTTTAACAAGAGGGAGGAGCATAGGGTGATGTACAAGAGTGGAAGAAGATGCACACATGTGGATTATATCTTATGTAGAAGGGCCAGTCGGAAGGAGATTGGAGACTGCAAAGTGGTGGCAGGGGAAAGTGTAGTTAGGCAGCATAGGATGGTGGTTTGTAGGATGACACTGGTGATCAAGAAGAGGAGGATGAGTGTGAGGGCAGCACCAAGGATCAAATGGTGGAAATTGAAAAAGGGTAATTGTGAGGTGATGTTCAGAGAAGAGTTAAGACAGGCACTGGGTGGAAGTGAAGAGTTACCGAATAGCTGAGTAACTACAGCAGAGCTAGTAAGAGAGATGGCTAGAAAGGTGCTTGGTGTGACATCTGGAAAGAGGAAGGAGGACAAGGAGACCAGGTGGTGGAATGAAGAAGTACAGGAGAGTATACAGAGAAAGAGGTTGGCGAAGAAGAAGTGAGATTGTCAAAGAGATGAAGAAAGTAGACAAGAGTATAAGGAGAGGAGGTGCATGGCAAAGAGAGAGGTGGTGAAGGCTAAGGATAAGGTGTATGAAGAGTTGTATAAAAGGTTGGACACTAAGAAGGGAGAAAAGGACCTGTACCAATTGGCTAGACAGAGGAACTGAGCTAGTAAAGATGTGCAGCAGGTAAGAGTGATAAAGGATAAGGAGGGAAACATACTCACAAGCAAGGAGATTGTGTTGAGCAGATGGAAAGAGTACTTTGAGGGGTTGATGAATGAAGAGAATGAGAGGGAGAAATGGTTGGATGATGTGAGGATAGTGAATCATGAAGTGCAGTGGATTAGCAAGGAGGAAGTAAGGATAGCTATGAAAAGGATGAAGAACGGAAAGGCTGTTGGTCCAGATGACATGCCTGTGGAAGCATGGAGGTGTTTAGTTGAAATGGCAGTGGAGTTTTTAACTAGATTGTTTAATGAAATCTTGGAAAGTGAGAGGATGCCTGAGGAATGGAGAAAAAGTGTTTTGGTACCAATTTTTAAGAATAAGGGTGACATGCAGAGCTGTAGTAACTACAGAGGGATTAAATTCATCAGTCACAGCATGAGGTTATGGGAAAGAGTAGTGGAAGCTAGGTTAAGAAGAGAGGTGATGATTAGTGATCAGCAGTATGGTTTCATGCCAGGAAAGAGCACTACAGATGCGATGTTTGCTCTGAGAGTGTTGATGGAGAAGTACAGAGAAGGTCAGAAGGAGCTGCATTGTGTCTTTCTGGATTTAGAGTAAGCATATGGCAGGGTGCCTAGAGAGGAGTTGTGGTATTGTATGAGGAAGTCGGGAGTGTCAGAGAAGTATGTAAGAGTGGTACAGGATATGTACGAGGGTAGTGTGACAGCGGTGAGGTCTGTGGTGGGAGTGACAGATGCGTTTAAGGTGGAGGTGGGAGTACATCAAGGATCATCTCTGAGCCCTTTCTTATTTGCAATGGTTATGGACAGGTTGACAGACGAGATCAGACAGGAGTCCCCGTGGACTATGATGTTTGCAGATGACATTGTGATCCGTAGTGAGAGTAGAGAACAGGTGGAGGAGACCCTGGAGAGGTGGAGATATGCTCTAGAGAGTAGAGGAATGAAGGTCAGCAGGACTAAGACAGAATATATGTGTGTAAATGAGAGGGAGGATAGAGGAATGGTGAGGATGCAGGGAGTAGAGATGGCGAAGGTGGATGAGTTTAAATACTTGGGATCAACAGTTCAGAGTAATGGTGAGTGTGGAAGAGAGGTGAAGAAGAGAGTACAGGCAGGATGGAGTGGGTGGAAAAGAGTGTCAGGAGTAATTTGTGACGAGTACCAGTAAGAGTGAAAGGGAAGGTCTACAAGAGGGTAGTGAGACCAGCTATGTTATATGGGTTGTAGACAGTTGCACTAACAAAAAAGCAGGAGTCAGAGCTTGACATGGCAGAGTTGAAGATGTTAAGATTTGCATGGGTGTGACGAGGATGGACAGGATTAGGAATAAGTATATTAGAGGGTAAACTCAGGTTGGAAGGTTTGGAGACAAAGCCAGAGAGGCAAGATTACGTTGGTTTGGACATGTGCTGAGGAGTGATTTGGACATGTGCTGAGGAGGGATGCAGAGTACATTGGGAAAAAGATGCTAAGGATGAAGCTGCCAGGTAACAGGAAAAGAGGGAAGTCTAAGATAAGGTTTATGGATGTGGTGAGAGAGGACATGCAGGTGGTTGGTGTGACAGAGCAAGATGCAGCGGACAGGAAGAAATGGAAACAGTTGATCTGCTGTGGCGTCCCCTAATGGGAGAAGCTGAAATAAGAAGAAGAAGCACATGCATGGGAACCATTAAAATATTTATCAAACAATTGAACATTATCAGAGTCATTACATACCAGTTGGGGTGGGTATGTTGATTATTGTTGGAGATAAGGTGGGGGATGTCCATTAACAAGTAGTGTTTTCCTGTAGTTCATATTACTTTCCTAGTCAGTGCTGTTCTCTGTACTTACAAGTCTTACTACACTACCCTATAGCCTAACTCCTTCTGCATAGACTCTGGCCATGTGTGGACCACATGCTGGTGTGCCTGGACATATCTAGAATATTGCCCTCTTCCATCTTTAGTGACCTGACACACAGATATACATGTTCTCCTATACAGTTATATTATGTAGCACAGTGTGGGTGACAGTGACCAGTGATACTTTATTATTCAGAGAAACTGCAACACTCACAATTCCCTACAATACCATGGTGGACAGTACCAGCACAGGTTATAATGGTCTGTATTTCTCAGCACAGTGTCCATATCCGACGTACCTGTGGGAGCAATGTTTGTTAGCACTACCTGACTGTTGCCACACAAAGTTCCAGATTACACATTAGTATTATGCACATACATCTCACTCTGTTACTGTACACACTCTGGTCACAGCTTGACAACATGGGAGTGTAGATAGGATATACTTGAAATATTAGTCTCCTAACAGTTTCGGTTGTTGCTACAGTGACAGGTGTGTTCTCATGATGTTTGACAATCATTTGTATTCCCTGTTTGCTGGCTACACATCTTGGATCATCCCACAGACTTACCAGGGGGACAGGCAGCAGATATGGGCACATATACTGGACATTCTGGCCTCATCTGTACAGTTGTGGGGTATGCATCTGTATGCAGCTTAATTCTACTCCCAGGATTCAGACCATGGTTGTGTCTGCTACAACTTATACAACTGTCCATCACAGTTGTGTCTGCTATATAGCTATTGCTGTATATCTCCTATCTGCTTTCTGTCTTATTAATCCCCTGTGCTTTTGCATTCGGACCTTGTATTACAACACTCATATACAGATTTCCTAGACAGTTATATGTTGTTGGACAGTGTGGATGACAGTGATGTGTAATACCTCATTATTCAGAGAAAATGCATATCATCCTTGTATTTCTGGGCACAGTGTTGGTATCTGACAGACCTGTGGGAGGAATGTTTATTAGCACTATCTGAAGTTTCCCACATACGGTAGTCCACATTACTATTATGCACATACATCTCACTCTGTTGCTGTACACACTCTGACCACAGTTTGACAATATGGGGTGTAAATTGGTCATATGTGGCTTCTTAGTCACATAAGGTACTGGGGAGTTGCTAGTGTACCAGCTTTGTTCTCAGCTGTGTGTCAATCAGTTGTGTTTCCTGTTTGCTGCCTATACACCTGGGATCATCCCACTGATTTCCCAGGGTACAGGTTGATAGGCAACAGATATGGGCCACTTTACTAGACATTCTGGACACATCTCTACAGTTGTGTGGTATGATTCTGTATGCAGACTACTACCACTAGCAGGATTCTAACCATGGCTGTGTGTGCTAAAAAACTACAGTTCACATCTCAGTTGCATGTGCTATTCAGTTTTTGTTGTCTGCATTTTCCCTGTTTACTGTCTATGTGTCTCTCAGTTGTACTAAATGGCCTCTGGGGGTTATAGTTGTGTGGTATGATTCTGTATGCAGACTACTACCACTAGCAGGATTCTAACCATGGCTGTGTGTGCTAAAAAACTACAGTTCACATCTCAGTTGCATGTGCTATTCAGTTTTTGTTGTCTGCATTTTCCCTGTTTACTGTCTATGTGTCTCTCAGTTGTACTAAATGGCCTCTGGGGGTTATACCTGTCATATACAGGCATTCCTATACATTCAATTTATGGTGCACAGTGTGGGAGACAGTGCTTAATACTACAGTACTATTACATGATTGCATACCTACATTACCGTATGATGCCAGTCCACATGCAGTCCAGCAGTTAGACCTGTTTTGTCAGGCTATTACACTTTTATTGACTTACAAACAATATGATAATCTTACTGCCATATTCGCTAGTGTATGCAGTACTTGCCTTGAACACTACAGATTTTATACTAGCAATTAATTTACTACTACTTTTATTTTTATTTCCTATGACAGTAAATGCATGAGTATTACTGACCTGCCTCATGTCGCAACCTCACCAGGCAGCTGATATGGGCCTCCTGGTTCGCGGCCCACTCCATTCCAGCTGTGGGAGACATAAGAGGAATATTTAGCCATACCTACCCATGATATACCTAAGCTGGCAATTGTTACACACATACTGGGGTGATACTTACACACGTCTGGAACATCCCCTTTCACTCTAGAGGTCCCCCTTCCACTGCTTCAGATCAGCATAGTGGTGCCTGACCTGCTCACCAGTTTGGGATATGCTAGTGGCACTGGTGAGGTCACGAGCGAGATGGTCCCAGGCCTCCACCTTATATTGGGAGCCCTGGTACTGGCCCTTCAGCAGTCTCTGAGCATGGTCTTTAACTAGGAGTCCTGCCATGACCATGGAGTCCTGGATGCACCAGCGCTGCGCTTGGAAGTGCACTCCTTCTCCCCTTACTGCCATAGTGCCTGCAAGGGGAAGCTACAACCAGTTATGAGATGTATTCCCACCTTTTGGGTTTAAGTAGGGCCGATTTCCTGCACATTTCCGTGATTGGCTGGTTTTGAAATGGCTAAGCTATGAGCAAACCTGCTTGCCTAAGGTTGGCATTGTTTAATGGGGTATACCACTGGGCACAATGAGTTAGCTGATCTCCACATTGCTCACACCTCCTATGCTGGCCTGTGCTATGCTTAGCATTGCTTACATTAGACTTTCATTATAATGCCTTTTTGGCATTGAGTTATTATTCATTACACCTTATATCTATGCCTGGTATCCATGATTAATGTGTACGTACACTCTGCGGGGTCCTTGTGTTTTATTGGGGACTTCAACACTGTATTACAATTACACCTCACTTCTGGGCTTGCTGCTGTACTCCAGTTCACATATTAATGTTATGTAGTGGGTTATGGTACATATGACTGTGTACTGATTCCTTTCACAGGTTCATTTTGGTTATGCTATGGTGAGGACTTGTTTGCTGCTACCTCATTCTTCTGTACTTCTGTAATGGCTTGGTGGATAACTACTGGGACTATGCTGTATGGAGTACTGGGTTTGAGCCTTGCATGGCTGTTTATTTTGTTGATGGGCAGAACAAGGGCCATTGGACATGAGTGATTAAGGCACTTTTGAGCAGTTGTAAGTGGGTTTGCGTGATGGTAAGCAATGCTAACCTGCCGTTACATCTGCTTACACAGTGTTAGCTTTAGAATCGCTTAACCTGTGTGCACATTGCTTACCCCCATGCAAATGGGCTTAAGCCCACTTACTAGTGCTTAAATATGCTTACTACTGTTTATTTGTGCTTAAACCTACTTACTAGTACCTTATGCATTATGACACGACACCTCACATGTGCATTTACAGCAGTAGTTCTGTTCATAAAAATATATTATTTAGTGGGTTATGCAACATAAATATTACTCATAACGTGCTTTGCCATTGAAAATGGAATCTGCTGCAGTGGGACTCGAACTGGGAATGCTTACTAGTAAGGCGAGTGCTCTGCCCACTGCACTATTGCTGTTCTGCTTCATCTGCATATGTCTTCCTTGTTATCCTCTTCAGCCATTTAAGATGCATTAACCGTAGATAAGCTATGGGCACACCTGCGCACCTACAGGTAGCTGTAACTGGATTTAAAAAAAAAAACAGGTTTCTTCATTTTATTTATACATTCTGTTGCTGTTGTACACAATGGGGACTGTTGCTGGGGATATGCGGTCACCTGTGTGCAGTCATGCTCATTGCATACCCCTTTCTGCTGTTCTTCATTGTGGGGGGGTGTTTATTCTGAGAGGTCTGCTCTCAGACATCCCCCCTGCACTCTTACACACTCTGTGTAAGCCTATGAGCTTGACCAACGGGCCTCATTAATATGCATGGTGTGCTGCTGTCCTGCTCCTAAATGGTCACTTCCGTGCAGGACTAAGCTAGTCCTGCATGGAAGATTAGTAAATCTGGAGGTGTATAAGGAACTTGTCAGTGCTAAATATGCAACAAATAATAAATACTTTTGACATTCTAAATACAGATTGGCTTGTACTTCAAAGCATTTTATCTTATGCTCAAGAATTATGCAGATTAATTAACAACTCCTCATTTAAAACTGAACTAAACTAATATTCTGTATTCAAGAAATGATTTATAATAACTATAATTGGACAAACTTAACATCAGAATTACAGAAAATTTTAATAAACTGTAAAGTTAAGCCAAAACAAAATTTCTGGAATTTTATCACTAAAGGATATTCAATTCATTTGTCAACTGAAAGTAAAATTAATTTACTGTACTCTACCAAACTAACCTCTAATTTACAAGTTTGGAATATTTTCACATGGGAATTTCTCCACAGAGCCTTTTATACTCCCAGCAAAATTACTAAAATGAACTCTTCTAAACATACTGTATGCTGAGGATATTCACTAAATTGTGAAGCTGATTGGTCTCACATAATGTATGATTGTAATGAAATCAAAAAAAATATTGGGAGGAGATTAGTAATTTCTTTCAAGCTATTTTCACAGATTTATTTGTATTAACCAGAGGCTCATAGATTCATAGGTAGGTACTAGGCTATCTGCCCAAGGGCATTTATAAGCCTAGCCAGAGTGTGTCAGCTTTCACCGCCCCATTGATTAATTAACTGAGCCTCTATCAAGAAGAGCCAATGACGTGATCCCAGGGGTGTATTTTCTGTTACCCATCCACTCATCAACGTTTCTCTTGAAGAGTGTTAGTGAGGGGCTCTGCCTAATGTAGTTAGGAATTTTGTTGCAAAGCATGGGGAGTCTCTGTGACAGGAATCTATCCCTCCAGCATGTTCTAATTATTGCTGTGGCGAGGTTTAGCTCACTAGAGCAAGTGGCTCGCAGTGACTTGGATTTCTTTAGGTGGAGCATGTCCGTCAATTCTGAGTTGGACATGGCTTTTTAAGTCAGGCAGAGAACACCACTGAGTAAGCGATATGCGACTGAGTACAGCTGGAGTTTTTCCAGTTGGGCTGCATAGGACATATGTTTGAGGCCAGTAATTCTCTTGGTGAGGTACATTTGTGGTCTTTCCAGCTATTGGGAAGTGTCTTGTGAGGTACATCCCAAATGGGGCATTGTACTCTATGATGGGTCTGATGAGTGATGAGCAGAGGGGCACTCTACCCTCTTTATTTCTAGATGCGAACCCTTTAGTAATTATATGGGCTACATAGAAGGATTTCCAAAGTACTTTGGCAATATGATTGTCAAAGGAGAGATTACTATCTACCTGGGTCCCCAGATCTCTTATTTCCTCTTCTGTATTAAGGGGACTGCCACCTATGTGGTAATTCATGGGTGTTTTGTTTTTCGCAAACGGGATGACTATGCATTTTTGGCATTTAGCTTGAGACCATGACTTTGACGCCAGGTGTCTGTCTCAGTAAGGCCCTTTTGGAGTATGTCTGTATCAGTGGGAGAGTCAATTATGGCTCCCAGTTTGCAGTCATCGGTGAACTTGGTTAGCCATAGTCCTCCTGTGTTTGCCTGTACTTCTGAAAAGTATATGCCGAACAGTAGGGGTCCCAGGACCGAGCCTTGTGGGACACCACTTGTGACTGGATTTAGAGTCGGACCTGGAGCCCGCTATTCTTACCGTGTGAGTTCTGTCTGTAAGCCAGTTGACAACCCATTTCGTGACGTAGGGGTTTATGTTTAGGCTGGTGAGTTTTTCTATAATTCCCGAGTGGGGAATGGTGTCAAAAGCCTCGGCGAGATCAAGGTAGGCTGTGTGAACTACCTTCCCCTCATCTATGGTCTTTGTGACTGTCTCGAAGAAGTCAACCAGGTTTAGTAGGCATGATCTGCCCTTAACAAAGCCGATGAGTCAGCAATTAGTGAACTCAATGAATGTTTTGTGCCAACAAGAAATACAATACATGAAAGGGCATACTTACACAGATGTGTACAATCCACTGGTGAATGTGCTGCAGCTTTTATAAGGAAAAATAATTAGGGGGTTAATGGTACAAACGGGAACACATCTGTGACAGAATTGTAACTGGGATGGCTAATGCACAAGTGTAAATTTAAATTTGAAAAAAAAAAATAAAAATGATCAGAAAGGCAAGGTGTTGGTAAGTCCAAAACAAGCGAAGAGAACCTCACTAAAGGTATTGCTGCTCAGCACAAACAGTCCACAGAAAAAGAAAAGGAGTCCAGGCAGGGGGAAGGAGGGCGGGAAGTAATGAATGTATAAAGATCTACAACACAGTTGGAACATTATGGTAAGACATAACTTATTTATCTGATGTTGTAAATCTTTATTCATTCCTTACTGATAGGACCGAGTCTCCAGCTACTTGAGTCCTGGGTGGCCCTAAGGAAGGCTATTCCTGAGCACCATAGAACCAAAAGATTCTTGTCCCCTGGAAGCCAAATCCAATTTGTAATGAGAGATAAAGGTATGAGGTTTTGCCCAAGTGGCTGCTGCACAGATATCATCTATAGAGGCTCTAGAATGAAAAGCTACAGAAGTAGCCATCAATCTAGTAGAATGAACCTTTATTCTGGAAGCTAAGGATGGCTTATTCTGTTGGGAGATAAGGGTAATGACATTTCTAAGCCTGAGGATAGAGTCACTTTGGAGACAGGTTTACCCAATCTGGGTCCTGCAAAGGCCACAAACAATTGATCCATTTTCCTGAAAGATTTAGTCTTGTCCAAATAACAACGAAGCTGCCGATGCACATCAAGGGTGTGCAAAAGGTACTCTCCTCTGTTTGAAAGCTGAGGGAAGAAAAACGGCAGGTCAATAAGTTGGTTAATATAAAATCCAGAAATGACCTTGGGCAAGAAAGAAGGGTCAGTACAAAGGGACACTCTATCCCTGTGGAAGTTCAAGTAAGGTCTCTTGACACTCAAGGCCTGCAACTCAGATACTCTTCTCACTGAGGTAAGTGCTACTAGAAGTAGAGTCTTCCATGACAAAAACTTTATATCACAAGAATCAAAAGGCTCGAAAGGAGGGCCTGTTAATGAATGAAGTACCAAGGTCAAGTCCCAGGGTTCTGTGGGGGGCTTGAAAGCAGGTTTACTATGCAATACTCCTTTCAAAAAGGTTTTGCACAGGTGGTGTGACATAGAAGAATTATCAAATCCATTATGAAAATTTGCGATAGCTGCTAAATGTACAGTGATTTTCGATGCTAAGGCTCCTGCATGTAGAAGAGTCATCAGGTATTGTAGGATCTTTTGAATAGGCATAGAGAAAGGATCTAAGTTCTTATCTTTGGCCCAAATAGAGAACTTAGTACATTTACTAGAATAAATGTTCCTGGTGGAAGGTTTGTGTGAAGCCAGAAGAATTTCACAAATGGGAGAGGAGATATCAGGCAGCCTGGCAATCACTGGAAGTGGAGGAACCAAGCTGTGAGCTTGAGGCTGTTGAGATTGTGGTGAATCAATCCCTGAGGATCAGATAGCAGACCTTGGGAATGATCCAGGATCCATGGGCTGTGAATCAGATGAGGCCATAGGAATGGGAACCAGACTTGACGGGGCCAATAAGGGGCAATGAGGATCACTTTGCTTCTCAACCTTTGAGCTTTCTGGAGGAATTTTGGGATGAGGGGAAATGGGGGAAAGGCATACAGTAGCACCAGGGGCCAATTGTGCATTAGAGTATACCTCGGGGGCTCCCCCTGAGGGGGGATCAGGGCAAAGTAGCTTATGCATTTGTTGTTTAAGGGGGAAGCAAACAGATCACAGCAAGGCTTGCCCCAGAGGTGGAAAATCCAATCCGCTATTACAGGATTGAGGAACCACTCATGAGGCATCAGGATGTTCCTGCTCAGATTGTCCACAATAAGGTTGGGAACTCCCGGGAATGTGCATTGCTATAAGAAAGCAGTTGTAAGCTATCGCCCAGTGCCAAATCCTCATGGCTTACCGACACAGGGGGTAAGACCTGGTTCTGCCTTGCTTGTTGATGATACCAGATGACTGACATGTTGTCCGAATGAATTGCAATGGTCCTAGAACGGAGGGATGTATGGAACGCTTGCAATGCTAAGAGAACTACCCTTAGTTCCAGGACATTTATGTGCAAACTAGCCTTCATGGGGGACCAGGTGCCTTGGACAGTTTTTCCCTGGAAATGCCCCCCCACTCTAAAAGGGAAGCATCTGTGTTCACTGTGGTTGTGGGCTGGGGAGACAAAACGGTCGACACCAAAGATTTGATTCTAACTTCATCCACCATAGCATTTCTTCCTTGCAAAGGTTTGTAAGACGTATCATGTGGTCGAGTGGGTGAGTTAAGATCAACCATTGTGAAGAAAGGAGCCACTGTAGTATTCTCATGTGCAACCTCACCAGTGGTACTAGAGTAATGGCAGCTGCCATGGAGCCTAAGAGTTGCAGTACAAAGCATGCTGGTACAAAGGTCTGTGGAAGAAGGGCTTGGATTTGGTGTCTTATTTCAGAAAGCCTGTGAGGAGGGAGGGAAGCTTGACAGGATGTTGTATAGAACACTGCTCCAATGAATTCCAGTGTTTTTGCTGGGGACATTTGAGATTTGTCCTTGTTGACTGTAATCCCCAAGTGAAGAGCAAGGCCTTGAGTGTAAGAGAGGCTGTAGGTTAGAAAATTCCTGGTCATGGCTGGTAAGGAGCCAATCGTCTAGCTACAGAAACACCTGGAATCCTTGTAGTCGAAGATGAACTACTACAACTGCCATACATTTGGTGAACAGTCGGGGGGGTGGGATTGAGGGGGCTGTCAAGAGACCTAATGGCAGTGCCCTGAACTGGTAGTGACTGGCTCCCAGCCAGAAGTGGAGAAATCTCTTGGAGCGGTGATCCATCTTTATCTAGTAATGCGCATTCTAGAGGTCTATAGATCACATCCAGTTGTCCCACCCTAGAAAGGGGAGAATGGACTGTACCATGACCATTCAAAATTTTTGAGGTTTGATAAATTTGTTCAATAGGCTGAGATCCAGGATTGGTCTCTAGTCCCCTGTCTTTTTGGCAATAAAAAGAACCTAGAGTAAAACCCGGATCCTCTCTGGTCTGGTGGGACTGGTTGGATGACTCTTTCTTAGCAGCTTTTCTATTTCTAAGGCTGCTACCTCCCTCTGACTGGGTGGCACATCGGGGATTCATTTGACGGGTCGGGGATTTAAAATCGAATGGTATCTGGTAGCCTATGGATATTATTCTCTGCACCCCAGCCGTAGTAATAATTTGCCAGACTGGTAGGTGCAGAGAAAAATGACCCCCGACTGCTTCCAGAGGGAAGCAATAGGGGCCGCTGCTCAGGAGCACTGGTAGGGTCAGCCGAAGAAGGAATCTATAGCACCCTGGTTGCACGGACTCCCTCTATCCCGAAAGGGGCACCTTCCAGATGAGTTGCCCCCTCTGTGCCAGGGGGATTGCTCACCATGAGTGTCACGAAAAGATCCTTGGGATTTCTTGAACCACAGTTTTCCTCCCCTCTGGTTCCTGGTGTAGGATGTCTGGGGGGTGGAAAAACATATGCCCACAGCAGACATGGTCTTTCCATCTTTCTCATTTCATGCTAGTGGGTCTCGTACTTTAGGACTAAAAAGTGCAGATTCGTTGACAGGCACGTTGACGAAGGAAGATTTAAAGGGATCTGCAAAATCACACAAATGCATCCAAGCATTGCATCTCATGACAATGTCTGATGCGGCAGCTCAAGCTGCCCCCTCGGTAGTGTGAGATATCAAATGCATCGAGGAGTTCCAGCTTGATTTAAGGGTAGCTAGCTGCAAGGCAACAGTGTCATGCATCTCATCAGACAGCACTCCCACTAAAGAGGAAGACATTTCAGAGATTTGGTCTCTGCAAATGAGTGAAGAGTGCCAGATAGTTCAGCAACCGAATGGCAAAGGTCGCTGAAGCATAGGTCCACTTCCCTAGTCTGTCCATGGCCCGAGACTCCCTGTTTGGAGGATGGACAGTGGAACTATCTTCTGCCAGTTCCCTCCTGGTGGCCGATGCCATGACCATGGAATCAACCATCAACTGCTTGGACCAGTTGGGCTGGTTTTCAGGGGTGGATAGAATTTTGTCCGGCCTCCAGGGGACAGTTTCTACATTGTCTTGGGCCTTCCAGGCAAGCTGCATGATCAGCTTAATAAGCTCATCTGCAAGTGGGGTCACCCAGGAAGTAGATGGTCAGGCACAAAAGGCTTGCAAGAACACAGATTCCTCAGAAGAAGGGTTAGAGGACTTCCAGTCTCCCCGTTGCTTGAGGATTTCGAGAATGTCTCCAAATGAGCCATCTGGGGAGACCGTGGGGACCCTTCCCCCTTATCATAATCTGTGTCCTCAATGATAGATTCCTCAGGGGAATCAAGGTGTTTCCTCTTGCACCATTTCTTCTGGGGTGGCTCCCCAGTGGGATCTTCTGAGGAAGACTCCGGAGAAGGGGTTCTCTTCAAAGGGAGGTCTTGTGGCTCCCATGCCTGGGATCCTAAAGTAGGCAGTTGGGACAGCTGCATGCTAGAAGGGGGCTCTGGTGCTGATGTCATTGATGCTGACTGTGAGCCTGCAGAGGCAAGAACCATCTCCATCACCTGGAAAGCAGGCCCACCCGAGGAGGGATGGGAGCCTGGAACTGAGAAGGACAACCTAGGAACCGGGGTCACATCCCACCCTGATGATCCCACCTCCAGGTGAGGAGCTCCAAGAGGACTGGAAGCTGTTGGAGCCATGGACATAGACAGCACTAGCGAAAAAATAGGCGTTGGGCTAGGCACCAAGATGCTGACAGTCCAAACACTGCTCCGATAGTGCACCAGCTCCAACGGAGCTGATGCAGCAAGGGTGGTCGGTGCCAACAGGGAAAAATCTGTAGTCGGGGTCGAGACAGTATGCACTGGGGTGGACATCGGTACCGAGATCCATGGGGCCTGGGTAGAGGCTGGAGGAGGATAAACTGGAGAATATGCTGTGAAGGATTCCGAGCCAAAGGGGACAGAAGGTCTAGCTGGAGTGGGCAATCCCCTAATTGCCAGAAGCTGGTCCACAACCCGCATTACATCTAGTTCAAGAAGACTCCTGGTGGATCTAAAGGAGGCTCCTGTGAGAAATGCAGTAGAGGTAGGTGCAGCCCTAGTGGAACGTGTTATCTCCTGTGAGGTAGGCTTTCCATGGTGCTTGTAGCAAAAATGAATGCAGTGTGCTATCCATTTGGAAATGGTTTGCTTTGAAATGGCCTTCCCCTCTGCCCCTGCAGCAAAGCAGATTAGCAGCTGGTCAGATTTTCTGAAAGGCTTAGTCCTATCCAAATAGAATCTAAGCTGTCTGCGCACGTCCAGAGAATGCAGCATCCTTTCCCCTTTATTTTGAGGATTAGGGAATAAAGTAGGCAAATGAATGGTCTGGTTTAAAGCCACACTAGACACCACCTTGGGCATAAAAGATGGGTCAGTCCTGAGGGAAACCCTGTCCGCATGGAAGATAATGACAGGTTCCACTGCCATAAGGGCATGCAGTTCAGACACCCTTCTTGCTGAAGTGATGGCTAGAAGTAAAGCTGTTTTCCAAGAGAGGAATTTGAACTCTGCTGTAGCAGCCGGTTCAAAGGGGGGGGGGTAAGTTTTTCCAATACAAAGTTAAGGTCCCAGGCTGGAGTTGGAGCTCTCCTGTGGGGGTCTTAGATTCTTGGCCCCTCTAAGGAACTGTTTTACTAGAGGATGAGAGAAGAGGGGTGGCTCAGTATTATAATGAGCTGAGATGGCTGAGGATTTTTTTGAATGTCAGTGAAACAAATGAAATGAGTACAAATAATTTATACCTCTTCTGGACCATATTAGCAGTGGCTAGAAAATGCATTACTAGAAAACGGAAATCCTCTTCAGAACCCAGCATTGAAGAATTTTTTATTTTGTTGGAAGAAACAGTGCTACTGGGAATAAAAGTCAAGGAAACAAGAATTTTTCCTAAAAAAAATGGACTAACAACCCTTTGAAGAGAAATTGTTCTCTTATTGAAGCATTAAACTCTTCCGCAATCTCTTTGATCTAGAAGAGAGTAAATTAGATTTGCTTGTTAATGTGTAACTAATTTCTCTAACAGATTGTTCTTTCTTTCTTTCTTTCTTTCATATAGGCCAAATATAAATACTGTATATAGTATGTTATATTAAGTTATTCATTAGTTAAATGTATTGTATCTATTGTTAATTTTAGAAATTAATAAACATTGTTTGAAAAAATAAACTGCAGTTTGCTGCTGTAAAGTAGCATATGACTAATTATAATCCATATGAGTGGGCCTTCCATATACAGCATATTGCTTTCATTGTTGTAATATTATCCACAAAACATTTTGTTTTTCTTTCCATGATACAAACTGGACATGAATTACTGTTGGATTTCCATAATTTCTTTCAGATTGAGTCAATGGCAACTAGACCACCTTCTTAAAGAAATCAATATAAATCCAGTCCACTGTATCATCTTGGTGTTAAATTAGATGAACCAAACCTTCCCTCACCACCCAGCACTCCAAACAGTCTTAAATTATGTTTTTTGTGCATTACCCTCCATTAAGGCATAGCAGTAAATTCCTGAGCAGTTATCCTTCCTATGCCCTTGGTACAGGGTTTGATTCCTTCCACTTTCATTTGCATACTGTGTGACTCTGAGAAAGTCACTTATCCAGATAATGCTCCTGGGGCTCCTGCAAAATGGGCAGTTGTATCCTGTGGGTCTATCCAATCAATAAATAATTAAAATAAAAAAAAAACAAATAACTGCTGCTCCACATATTCCAGGTGGCCAACTGACTCTACTTACTATAAATCTCATCAACCATCTGTTTGAAGGGCATTACAGTAGCATGTCTGATACGATTTTCATGCAAAAACTTGACTCTTCAACTTCTGCCACTTCCACATTACATATCTAGCTAAGATTCCTGCTAGCTGTTACAAGTCCCATTTCAACCTCTCTAGCACATTATTCATCTTTTTAACAATCACTGAGATCAACTTTTTGGTATCATCTTCACAATCATTGGTTGAAAGAGCACCCTTGCTCAGCTTCATTAGCCATGTTTTCCTCCAAGCTAAACACTTCTGCACTTTTCCTTATTTCTTCTGCTGTTGTTCAAGCTGAAATATAGTTGTACCTCGGTATTAACAAACTCATCTCAAATTAACTTTGTTTAACTTAGAAAAAGTGAGTAGTTATTTACAACATACAGAGCAACCTGAGGGAACAGTTATCTATATGAAAGAGAACAAGATTTCCCGGAATAATTTTGTTTAGACATTGGGGGCATTAAAGCACTCTGCTGGGTTAGCAGATTTTTCTTGGGACCATAGTCAGCAATATTCCCTGTTAGAATCAGCTAATATAATTAAAAATATAATTAGAAAAAGCAATGTGTTGAATGTTTACCAGTTTCCTAGAGCCTACTACGGCCCGTAGAATGATTACAGTACATCAGAGAAAACACATTATGGATGTCAGGTCCACATCAAGAAATTCTTAGTTTTAAATGCACAAACATAACAATGCTTTGCTCTCAGTGGTCTACAAGCTATAATAATAATAATAATAATAATAATAATAATAATACATTCCTATAAAAAACTTCAGAAGGAACTATAGCTCCATGTCATATCACAGTGTTGAGAAGAGATTACGTACTTTAATTATCCAGATCTTTTCAGCCTGACAAGCTACTAGCTTGTACAGTTATTGTTTACCTCATTAACTTAATCTGCAATAATTTTACCATATATTTTAGATTCAGAATTAATGCTGGTGTTTTCTTTCACCAATACCTATTTGTTTAGTTTTACAGCAATTTTTTAGCAGTGACGAATGTTATCCAAATTAGAAAAAGTCCTACTCAAAAAACATGTTTGCCAATTTTGCTCTAAACAGCCCAAACTGAAACTTAAGAAATGTTTGGGCTGGAGTACTGAGATGCAATCATTTATCAAATGATTTTTCTAAAATTCTTTGGTCAGTCCTAATGCACTAAGGTTACATGTGTAGTTTTAGGATGTGCATGTGTGCTGGGTGAGCTGTGTTATCCTCATGCATATTTCAGTTTTATCTGGGAACAATTGTGTGAGACGTTTTTGATTTAATTCTTATTTTACTTAACTGCATTTTGTTGAATTATAGTGATCCTAGTGAAATCTATTGTCTCACCCCAAAGGTGAACTGAAATTGTCATAAAAGATGTGTACCAGGTATGACTGCAGAGACAGCAAGTGCCACTTTTCCAAACTACAGAGCAGGTAAAGGTCTTGCATGGACTAAACTATGACAATGGCAAAGTGATTGCCTGCTGGTATATGCTCAGACAGGCTGAAATAACCTTGGAAATTCATTACTCAAATTCTATGGGATGCAGGTCTTACTCTTCAGGGCACAATGGCCCTTGCAAAAATAAAAAGAAGAAATTTCTTGTGGCATTATTAAATTCATTGACCTATAGTAAATGTTTCCTTTTGAGTATTGATAATATTCCTACAGATGAACGTTGGGCATATGAACAGGCTATCTCACGGCATTTTTACATATATTTGATGCCTATTTGTTGTTTGATCTAAAGGTCTGGCCCACCAATGCCCCATATTGACTCATTCAGTCCTGTCTTGTACCCAGCTTCCATTTAACCCAGTAGAGCCTCCCTTGATGAAGGGGGAACCTGTGCTGTTTGGTGAACATGGAGCAATGCAAAGTATATTTTGTGTTGCCCTAAACATTGCCTTTTAATGGGCGAATTTCAGACAAGTGTGTGCAATAAATCCATCATAGAGGAATGTACATATGGTCCTATGCACCTTCCCACAGTGAGCATTTATCATGGACAGCCTGTCAGAAAGTATGTTGTATAGCCTTACATGTCCATGGCTAACTCTGCTACAGGATGCCATTCTGAAAAGAGAACCCCCTATCATCACTTCAGGGAAGGTAAGAAATCTGTTATCCACACAGTACTCACCACAATCCCTAGATCTAGCTCCTAACAATGGCACCTAGATTGCTCTGTGAAACCAGGCCATGACCAGCAATATAAAATGCCCTACAGCGTTGTCAGTGGGCCAACATGCTTTCTGGTTTTAATAAAGTCATAGCATTTAAATAATGACAGCTTTTATTTACATCCTGAATTAACAGTGCTGTTTCAAATTTAATGTGATCACTAACTGAGTGTTAAATGAAAACTATAAATTATTACCATCATAAATCATAATTAAAATATTTGTGTCTGATATAAAAATGCATTTTTTGACAAATTCTTTCTGTGTTGCAGAATGCATTGAAACAGAAGAAGCAGATATTTATTTTCTTGTTGATGGATCTGGAAGCATTTATCCTCAGGACTTTTCAGACATGAAGAAATTTATGAATGGAGTAATAGACATGTTCAACATAGGTGCAAAGAAAATTCGAGTTGGAGTAGTTCAATATGCAGACATTCAGCTAAGAGAATTTGCCATCGATCAGTATGTGGTGAAGTCAGATATAAAGGATGCAATCAAAAATATCAGACAGAGGGGATATGGCACCCAAACTGGTAAAGCATTGAATTTTATGCAACCTCTTTTTAAAGACGCTGCAAAAAGTCGCAATGCGAACGTTTCACAGATTCTAATAACAATTACAGATGGAAAATCACAAGACAATGTTTCTAAGCCTGCTGCTTCTCTGAGAAATATGGGAATCAAGGTGTATGCTATCGGTATACGAGACGCTGTAGATGCAGAACTTTTAGATATTGCAGGGGAAGCTAAACGAAGGTTTTATGTACATAATTTTGACTCTCTTGACATCATCAAAAAAGACGTTGTGAAAGAAATTTGTTCAGAGGGAGGTAAGGACTTGTTGCTATTGCTTAACATTTTGATCAATTGCAGAAAATAATTCAGCTTTCTATAGACATGCACTGAACTGTATGCTTATTACATATTCTTGATAAGGGTAAGTAGCAAAGTCTGAAGATGTTAGGCTGGTATCAGCGTAGTCCAAAGATCGCCTGCAGGAAGAAAGAGAAGTTAGAAAGATGATGGAATGAAAAGGAGAAAAAAAAAAAAAATATATATATATATATATATATATATATATATATATATATATATGTGTGTGTGTGTGTATGTATGCATATATGTAGATGGAGCTATATATACATATACATATATATATATATATATATATATATATATATATATATATATATATATATATTGAGCTGGATGTGGCAGAATTAAAGATGTTAAGATTTGCACTGGGTTTAACGAGGGTGGACAGGATTAGGAATAAGTATATTAGAGGGTCAGCCCAGGTTGGAAGGTTTGGAGACAAAGCCAGAGAGGCACGATTACGTTGGTTTGGACATGTGCTGAGGAGGGATGCTGAGTATATTGGGAAAAAGATGCTAAGGATGAAGCTACCAGGTAACAGGAAAAGAGGAAGGCCTAAGATAAGGTTTATGTATGTGGTGAGAGAGGACATGCAGGTGGTTGGTGCGAAAGAGCAAGATGCAGAGGACAGGAAGAAATGGAAACAGGTGATCTGCTGTTGCGACCCCTAATGGGAACAGCCAAAAGAAGATGATATATATATATATATATATATATATATATATATATATATATATATATATATATATATATATATACATATATAAATATATATATATATATATATATATATATATATATATATATATATATCTATGGAGCCCGCAGGATTTTTTGCAGGGGGGTGCAAACCCAGAGCCCCACCCACATAGCTCTCCCCGCCCCCTGCCGACACAGCCCCACCCAAGTCCACCCACCCAAGCCACGCCCACACAGCCATTCCAGTGTCCCATTACTTGGCTATTTCTCCCCATTCCCCATCTAAAATATTTAGAAAAGAAACTTTCTCAAATTCCTACCTGCATTATTTGAGTTCACATCCACCACACCAAAAAAGAAGTGTCCTAAAGGGGCAATTTGTGCGATTGTGTAGGATGACCTCCGATGATCATACATACATGAATGAATGTAAGACTTTGAAAGGTATGTTTTTAAACAGAGGTTACCCAGAGGAACTTATTGACAATATTTATAAGGAAGTTTTGGATGGTAGGAAAGAAAGGTTTGCTCCTATTTTGGGTAAAATAGAAAATACTGATAATCAGAATGCACACAATGTCAATATAAGTGGTTCAAATGATGATTATACCTCTGGTATTATTACCACATATGATAGGCAATCAGGAATGATAAGAAAAATTATTAACAAGGAGTGGAATAATTTTTCGAAGATTTCCGATTTGAGTCATATTTTTGAAAAGGATATAAAATATATTTATAGAAAAGGTAACAACTTAAAGGACATTTTTGACAGAGGCGGTAGGAAAAACCTGAATGGTAGAGATAGTAATAAAAAGAATGGTGTATACAAATGTGGCTCTTGTAACTATTGCTCCTATCTTATTATAGGTGATTCGGTTAATCTACAGGCTAGGAACAACAAAAAACTGACCTTAAAAACATTTGCAAATTGTTGCACTAAAGGGATTATTTATTTAGCCCTATGTAAAAAATGTGATGCTTTTTATGTAGGTAAGAGTGAAAGAAAAATTAAACAGAGAATTTATGAGCACACTTATGACATTCGAACTAAATGTGAAACAAATTCCTTGTATAAACATACTAAAGTATGCTCAGAAGCAGAATTTCAATTTTTTATATTAGAAGTAGTACCTACAGATCCTACGGGTGGGATGTGGGAGAATTTGGTGGAATACAGGGAATTATACTGGCAAATTGTTTTGGAAGCCAGTAAGCCACCTGGTTTAAATGATATGATCTCCCTTATCCCTGTGTTAAAAATGAGATCTGCGAAATTATGAGAAATGAGTGTAATAAATGTCATGGCCAGTAGATAGAACTATTGCTGTGTATGTGTGTACATATATTTTATAACATTTTACAACATATTTATACATTTATATAATTATTTACAGTTTATTTTATCACTTGTAATAATTTTAATATGCAATTCTATTATTAACAAGATGTCATTGAGTCTCAACAAATCAATTTATATGGTACAATAGTGTTTTATTGATTTTACACACATTTCAATGTATTAACATATATTTTAATGGAATTTTACTATTGGTTAATTCAAATTGGTTGAAGAGTATTTAAGTGGTTTTTTGAATGGTTATTTATTATCTGATGAAGTTTTGGACGAAAACATATTGGCATTATATTTCAGCGTTATAGTATTGAGTGTTTTTGTGAACTGTTTGGCTTAATAAACTGTGTGCCTACTCAAGCTGGGACTCAAGGTGCTTTTTCAAGTTTATTTCTCCCCATTTGCCATAGACACTGTTCAAATTTCTGTGTGCATACTGTTTTATGCTTTAGTTCTACAATGATTACAGGCAGTTGGATTTAATTTACAACTTTTATTTCAAACATTATAGCCCAAACACTGATAGACATTTACTAAACCTAAACAAAGCAATAGTCTTACAATGAAAACAGACTTGGCATTAAAGCTTCTCTATTTTTGAAACTCACATTCAATGAAACAGCATTGAAACCCACATTCAAAGAAAATGCATCTGGCCAGTGGCAGGTTATTTACCTTTGAACTGTTTTCAAGCAATAGGCTCCTTGCACACTGTTAGGGCCATGCAAAAGTTATTTGATTTACCTGATTGTATTAATTATAATATATAATATATAATTGAATTATATCCCTTGTATTATACAGCAACACTTGTTTGAGTGTGTTTTAAATTTATAGTTTTGAACATTTTTCCAGTAAGCAATGAAACAAAACATACAAACCAATAATGACAAACTGCCCAATTCAGAACATTTCAACCATAAAAGGCCACTCATTACAATCCACCAATATCAGGGGGAAGGTTGCACTGAATGGCACCATGCTTGATCTGAAGTGGGCGAAATCCTAGTAGCCAGTGATAATAACTGATCTGCAGCTCAGCAATGTGGAGCGTTAAAGCATTTTTAGCAGAGCATTGTTTCATCACTACCTATTGTGTTTGCACATTAGCTGTAGTTATTTCAAACATTTGCCTTTTTTGATTACTACAGAGTACATTTACCCACCAGAGCTATTGTGTTTTGACTTCAGTGTGGAGCTTACCTAGTTGTTGCAGGGCTTGGCTTTTAAGTAAGGTAGCAATGCTTATTTACCATATACCATTAAAGCCACCCAACTACAAGTGTACTAACACACATACACTGCTATAAGACACTGGTCTCCAATAAAATGTAACGATCTTCTGAAAATACTGTAATCCTGTCCTTTTATTACAAATACTGTCATATGCATTTCAATACCCAAGGCTTATACATTATCTAGTTATGTAAATATTCTCTGCATGGCAACAACGAAAAGGCTTTCAATGCTGGTAATTCTTTAACAGTATGCTTACTAAAGCTTACTTGCATCTTACAATCTCCGACAAGCTTACCTGATGTTCATTAACCCATGGCTACTTAAACAGAGCAAGAGGGCACTGTGACAGCATGCAGTTCCTGAATAATAAGAAGCATAAATCAACAGTATAAAAATCTGATAGAAAACCAGAACATTCTGCAAAATCAAGGACAGATGAAAAGCCACGGTCGTATTTGTGATCTACCTTGGATGGGGGAATACTCTGCACACTTACACTGCATAACTGCTCCTTGCCTTCCTTGGACACATCCAGAGCCACTACAATGGGGAGTGGGGTGCAACAAGTATGTCATAATTTGAAATGTCTCTGGCTGACAGTGATGGCTCTGACACTCATACCTCTCAACTTCAGAGCAAGAAATCTGGGCAAAGCCATACATAGAACTAGAAGTGGGACACAGGCCCAAAAATAAGGCCAGTTTTTAAATATTGCTCTTATTAACTTAGATAATAGAACAGTAGTAGATCTTGCATTAGTACAAATTTTCTGAAGGGTATAAAATCTGAAACTCAAATGTCTGCCATTATTTTCTAACTTCAATCTTTAATGACTTGCCACTAATTTGCCAAAAAAACACAATTTTATGAAAAACGGACCAAAATGTGATACAAAAATATAAAGTTGCCACACAATACAGCTGGGAACCTGTCAAAAAAGGGACACCTTTTTAATATTAACATTGTTAACTTGAGCAGCTAACAAAATAAGAGCATCTACATGCATTTCTGAAATAAAAGTAATCTATAACTCTGATCATTACAGTTATATATAATTGTAAACCCTCCACATTTTCTTCCAAAATTGCCATTTTGGAGGAGGGATTATTAGGGGAGAGCAACATTTTGAGCCAAAATTGGGGACAATTGAGAGGTTTGGATATTCCTAATCTACAAAGTGATTTGCACGTACCTCTCAACCTCTTAATGCAGGAAATCTGGACAAGGCCAAATATATTGGGGGAACATACAAACACTGCTAAAAATTGCTCTTGAATAAACTTAAGACAGTCTTGCATTAGCATGCATTTTTCTGAAGGTTATGACGTCTGAAACTCAATGTCTGTCATTTAGTGACTTCATTCCTAAATGATTTCCTAGAAAACCACAAATTTTATGAGGAACAAACCAAAAATAAGATGCAAATATCTATTCATTCTGCAAAGATATGGACAACTGAGAGGTATAGTTCAACCGGGGCTGTCTGAGTTTGCTACCCCCCCACAAAATCATGGTCGAATGGAGCCTCCCCCCTGCAGCCATTCCAATGTCCCATTCCTTGGTTATTTTGCCCCATTTACCATAAACACTGTAATGTGCATACAGCTTTACTTCTGCGATGATTTAGATTTCATTTGAAAGTTTTATTTTGCATTTTACAGCACAAACCCTAATACATATCTGTTAAACAAAGCAATGCAGTCTTACAATGAAAATCGACTCAACATTAAAACTTCTCTGCCCTTGAAACTCACATGCATTGAAACAGCATTGAAACCCACATTCAAAGAAAATACATTTTGCCAGTGGCAGATAAATATTAACTCTGGGCTGTCTTCAAAATCATAGGCCACTCGAACATAACATACACATGCTCTTTGATACACCTTCCTGACTGTATTACATTATATTCCTTGTACAATACAGTACAGTTGTTAGAGGGCATTTTAAATTTATTGTTTTGAACATTTTTCCAGTAAACAATGAAACAAAATGCATACACCAATGACAAAACTGCCCAATTCAGAACATTTCCATCATAAAAAGTCTACTCAACCTTCTATAGTCCATCAGTATCAGTAAAAAATATGCACAATCTCTGAAGTAGTAAAATCCACATTAAAGAAATTTGTAACTAATAAAGAGGTTGCTGCTAGCAAACAACTTTATATGTCATTGTTTAATCTACAAATAAAGTGCCTGTTACCCTTGAAGAATAAATTGCCTATGTTGCATGCAATAAAAAAATGATAAGCTAGTAATACCGCAATAGGGAATGGATAGCAAACTGATAACAGGTTCATAGTTACTAGGTATCTTTGCCAAAAGGACTGCAGCATCCACCCCATTTATAACACAGTACAGTATCAGCAATGCATCTACCTACTGTGGGAGTAGAACCCACAGCCTTCAGAATCTAAAGCAAGGACACTATCTGTTGTGCTATAAACAATGCAAGCAGACTAAACATAAGCAGCACTAAACTTTTGCTCCCCTGCAACTCTCAGCTCCTTGTAAAATCTACTTGACACTCAGCTGTATCTCTGAACTTTGCAGCACAAGAAATCTGGAAAAAGCCAAAATTTATTGGGGGGGACAAAAGGCCAAAAACCAGGGACACATTTTAAACATTGCTTGTATAATGTTGGAAAGTTGCTAGAATAAAATGCTGTGTTACCACCATGCATTTCACTGCCACATCTTGAATCCAGGGGACCCTGTGCAAAACAGTCAGAGCAACATACCACTACGCCAAATCAGTTGTTTTGTGAAAGAGGAAGACTGAAACTTAAATGGCTACCATTTAGTGAATTCAGTTCTCACCATAGTACAGCTGTCAACCTCTTAGCACAAAATACCTGAACAAAGCCAATAATGGGTGAATACAGCCCCCAAACATTCAGTGAATTCAGTTCTCACCATAGCTCTCAACCTCTTAGCAAAAAACACCCGGACAAAGCCAGTAATGGGGGAATATAGCCCCCAAACATATTCAGTGAATTCAGTTCTTACCATAGCTCTCAACCTTAGCACAAAACCTGGATGAAGCCAATAATGGGGGGTAATACAGTCCCAAAGATAGGGATACATTTCAAATATCCATCTTGTACACTTAGAAAATTGCTAGAATAAAAGCTTTTGTTACCATGCACTTTCTGAAGAATATGAAGTCTGATATTCAAATGAGTGTCATTTTTTTAACATTTGTTAACCAGGAAAGTCTGACTTGGAAAAAAGCTCATTTTAGCAGAGGCCCAGGGAGAAACACTCCAGACAGACACATGTTTTTGTAAGATGGGAGGAAACAAAAACAGGGGGGGCATACAGATTCCACACAGACTGTAAGGCACCCCAGCCAAGAATCAAACCAGAGAACATGTAGCTGTCAGGCAACAATGTTACCACTGGCTTTGCAAGGACACAATACAGAAACCACAGATTTTTATGAGGAACAGAAAAAGTACACACACACACACACACACACACACACACACACACACACACACACACACACACACACACACACACACACACACACACCAGTCCCATCTTCCGTCCGACTACTCACTCTGAAAGTGTCCCATCTTCCGCTCGCTCCTAAGTATCCATCCATCGCGCTTGCGAACCCGAAACCGTCCGTGTCCCGCCTCCATCTCCAGTGAAGTCTGTCTCAGTTCCCGCTTGTGAACCCAAAACCATCCGTGTCAATTCCCGCTCGCAAACTTGAAAATATGTGCACTGCGCGATGAGCGATGATGTCAGCATGCCCGCGACTGGACTTCTTTCTTCTTAAAGAAGAATGCGCCCAAAAAAAAAAAAAAAACTTTTTTTTAAATTATATGATTAACTAATCAGCCGATTCCAGGGGGGTGCAAGTGCACCCCCTTGCACCTGCCTGCGGGCGCCCTTGTATATATATATATATATATATATATATATATATATATATATATATATATATATATGTGTGTGTGTGTGTGTATGTATATATCTATATAAAGAGAGAGAGAGGTCATAGGCTCATAGGAGATTACGAGGCTATTGACCCAGATGGCATTTTAAGCCTAGCCATTTCATCTCAATGCAATATCATAGAAATGCTAGTCAGTACCCAAGACTGCATTTTGTGATGTCTGCAAATGACCAAGAGGGTTGTGGGCTCTATTCCATTTAGAATTTACAGTACCCCCTCCACTCATCCTGTGTCCTCTTGAACAGTGTCGTAGAGGTGGTCTGTTTCACATGGATTGGTAGCCTGTTCCCAAGATGCAGCAGTTTCTGGGAGATAAATCGGTCCCTTCAGCATGTCCTATTTAAGTCGCAGGCCATATTTAGGTCTTTGGAACAGGGAGCCCTAGTCCTGCTGGTTTACCTGCCCATGAATTGGGCAGAGCATGGTAGCTGACTGAACACAGTTGTCTCACAGTACAGTTTGTTGATCTTGATTTTTCAGAAATCAGAATTTCTGAAATGAAAATGGTTTGAAAATCCCAATTTCAAAAAATGTTACTGCTATGCATGTGTGCTGAGTGAGCAGTGTTCCCCAAACCACATTGTCTTCCCTCTGTCAGTAATATATAACTTGAACTAACAAAGTTTACATCTCAGTGAAAGTTTAGGTTACCCCATGTAAAAAAAGAATCATCAATAAAAGAATCTGCAATATTGACAATAGCCGAGTACCTCTGAGAAAATAATTGTTGCTCAGAAAGTCAGCTTCTTAATTACTTTTATTAGATCATATATTGTAACCTATTATACCAATACGTTTATCTCAAACATTTACAAATAATCATCAAATAATCATATACAATATCATCTTTTGTACTTAATCATAACCTGTAGAGATATACTGAATCAGGTATTGCTTATTAATACCTTAGATCAGTACAAATATCTCAAATTTTCAATACAACCTTCTAGTTCCAGAAAATATAATAATACCCCTACTGATTTGTTAATATATTATTAGTCATAGCCATCTCTGGTAACTTAGCAAAACTTTAACAACAACACTAATATCTGAGTTACTGTTTTGCCAGTGTTTTATTGCTCACCAAAGTCAAAAAGTCAGTACTAGAAAAGGAAGAAATTGCCACAAAAGAATGGAGGAAATTCAAAAAGGCTACCATAAGGAGTAAACCTCGAGGCAACTTTTTTCAATTCATAGGCGACCCTATCATGATGCTTTTACACAAAGACATGCAGCATCACGTTGGCCTATATCTGCAGCCATGATGCATGCTAATGAGGCAGTCTGAATGAGAGGCATATGCTAATTAACCATGTGCTCTCTTACTTGGAATTGTCACAGGGAAGGAATCTACATGCTGACTGATTCCTATGAACACATGTAGATTAGTGCAGCTGCACCTTTCTCATTGCAGTAGTTTATCCATTGTGGTAGAGATAAATACTGAGGAGTTTAGTGTTAAGGGTAGGTTGGTGTGTGTGCGTGTGTGTGCGTGCGTGTGCGCGTGCGTGAGCGTGTGTGTGTGCGTGCGTGTGTGTGCGTGTGCGTGTG
This sequence comes from Protopterus annectens, assembly GCF_019279795.1. Classification (NCBI taxonomy): domain Eukaryota; kingdom Metazoa; phylum Chordata; order Ceratodontiformes; family Protopteridae; genus Protopterus; species Protopterus annectens. Next base: position 609,601,622 of record NC_056731.1, on the reverse strand, counting down.
TGTGTGAGGTGGGGTAGCTCATAGCAGAAATACAAAAAATACCCACTTCATGTAAAGGCAAAAACTACTTTATATTAAAACAAAAAAAAAAAAATGTAAAACAAAACATCAAAAGGGCTTCATGAGAGTCAAGTTAACAAAACCTTGACTTCCTTTTATACCACTTGTTCGAAATTAATTACTAATGTAACTTCCTCACACACCCTCACTACTCCCCCTATTGACTACTACATACACTTAAAAATGATAATAATAGAAGTATATAAATGTCTACACTAATATTATCAATTCACTTCTTCCTATAATGAACTTCTGATAATAATTAATAACATAATACCCATAGCTAACAAACCCCAAATCGCATTCAATAAAATGCCATAATAACAAGGAAAAACATTGTCATATATAAAAAAACAATGTGTAACATGAAACTCACTGTAAATATATGTTATGATCTTGGTGTCTTTCAAACTTCAAAGTTTGAAAATATTAAATTTGTCCTGCTCTGCATTTCAAAGCACTTGATATTGAAATACAGTCATTAATTCCTGGTTCCTGCTTGGCATTTAACCTTATCTGCCATTCAGTCTCTTTAATTTCAACCTCAAGATTTGGGTCCCCCCCTTTCTCTAATTTTAACGTTATTAATAACAAAACATGTAAACTTTTTAAAATTCATACATATTGTCCCATGCACGTACAAGGAACTATGTATTTTCTTGTTTTTAATGTCATGAACATGCTCAAAGATCCTGTCTTTTAATCTCCTAACTGTCTTTCTGACATAAAATGCCGGACAAGCTGTGCAGGTTGCCACATATACAGCCAACTTTGTTTCACAATTACACCAAACTGGACATTGCAGGTTTCTATAGAAACCAGGGATAGCTATGTATGGTCCATTATTGATATATCTACACCACCTACAAAACCCACATTTACTCATAGTGGACCTGTAAACATTTACTTCCCTCTTCAAACCCATTTCTAACAATTTTTTTTAATTTCTTCTCCTACTGTAAGCTATCTTAAGTTTATTTACTAATTTCACTTTTAACTCGTGATCCAATATACCTTCCCAAAACATGTTTAACCTTGACACTAATATTGGTGTGTGTTCATTGTAATCTATTATCATTACATCATTCCCAAAAATGTTCCTTTGTACCTCCTCTCCATGTACCACATTGCCCATTTTCAATATCGGGGGAAACTTTCTACTTCTGTTCCTACTCACCTCCTCATTTTCCTCAAAAATTGAGGGGGGTATCACCTATCTATAAACATACCCATTGACTTATCCATTTCCAGTGTAAATGCCTCATCGTCACTTACCAGCCTTGACAACCTAACCATCTGCCATTTGGCAACACTCCTTTTTTGATGTAGCAGGTGATAAATATCAAAGAATTTGAATATGTTTTCTTTCTAAAAATGGTGGATATTAATTTCCCCTTATTCATATCCTTCTTCCAAAGTAAGTCCAAATAATCAATTTTTGTTTCGTGCACCCAGAAGGTGAATCTAAAAAACTGGGTTGCACTGTTAAGATATTCTATAAACTCTAGTGCTTCATCATGGGTCCCTGTCAACAGAATCAAAGAGTCATCCAAAAATCTTCGAAAACTCAAAATATTGCTGCTATACCTAGAGTGAAACAAAAAACATGCTTGCCATTTTGCCATGACCAAATTCGCAAAAACTGGTACACATTTAGAACCCATAGCCACCCCAGTTTTCTGGTGAAAAAAATCCACCCTCAAAGAATATAAAATTGCTGATCAATACTATTTCCATTAAATCCGTCAAAAAATTCACCTTTGTGTTATCCAATCTACCCGCAGTCATTAAGGTTTGTCTATAATAAGCAAGACCTATTTGGTGGGATATAACACTGAACAGGTTGATGACATCCACAGCCAAAAATAAAAATTCCTGTTGAATGTTAATTCCCCTCAAACTTTCCAAGCACTGCCAAGAATCCATTAGAATATAATGTTTGTCCTGTAGGACACCTTTTGAATGATGATCAATATAAGTTGCCAGTGCTTCTATCCTAGACCTCTTTGCAAACAGAATAGGTTTAAATGGGGGGGGGGGGTCAAACTGATTTTTATGTATCTTAGGTATCCCAAACATAGAATAACTGGAGCTTCAACTAAGAAATAATCCATCTCTTCTTTTGTGATTACCCCTTGAAAAAAACAATCATACAGAAATAAGTCAATTTTAGCATATTCCCTATTAATCTTATTTCGGGATACTCTGTCATATGTAGATGTGTCATTTAAAATGTCAAACATTTTACATACATAATCCATTTGACTCATGATGACTAACCCCCCACCCTCGTTTGGTTTCATGACTCTTTAATCCCTATTGTGCATCAACTCATTCAGACAAGCTCTTTCTTCAACTAAGTTTCCAGTTGGCATCATGTCAATGTTATTAAACGTTCTAAATTCACCCTCACATATACGTTCAAATGCAAATGCCATAGGGTTATAAGGAGAAATAAAAGTACTTTTCCTTTTCAATTCATTTTACATAGTCAAAGGTAGGACAGGAGAGTGTGTTGAAAAAAAAAAAACAAATGCAAGTTCAATTGTCTAGTGTATAACCTCAAGTTGATTATTAACCTCCTAACATCAATTCTGTGCTTAGGTACAAAATTAAAACCATAACACAATAGTTTCAGATGTGTTTCATAAACTTCAAGGTCACTCAAATTATACAAAGTAAACCCTTAATGGGTTAATACGTGCATTTTGTTTCCATTTACAAACCCATTTTCGTTAATATTTTCTCTATTTAAATCAATGCCTAAATTTTCAAATACATTAGTGTCACAAAAATCATTCAGTTCCTTCTCTCTCCCCCCCTCCCTCTCCATGCTGGTCTGTTCACTGTCCAATTATTGGACCCTCTCCAGGCCTGTTTTCCCATTTTTCAAACATTCCAAATGGTGTAGTTGGAGAGTGTGTGTGTACCAAAAAAGGATTATCATACTCTGTTTCTATAGCATTATTGTCATTCACCTTATCATCATTTCCACCTCTCACACTACCCACATAGTTGTTAGCTGCGTCTTTAACTTGGGGTGGAGGGGAAGGACAGGTATACACTTTTCTTTCTGCATAGTCTTTGGCATCCCTACTTAATTTGTTTTTTTTTTCCTTTTAATATTGCCCATAACATATTTATCCAGATTTATAAACACTTTATTAAACTGTTGACATATATTATTGAATTATAAGTCATTGGTAATGCAGGTAGTTAAATCCACAGTCTCTTTTTTTAAATTAGATAACTTAAGGTCATTGTCCCGTATGATGATTTTCATCAATTCGATCTCTGTTTTGTTGAATAATTCCACCAGTTCCTGATGCATCACTGATCTGTTGACTGTCCCATTTGGAAACCTGTTTCTGCTGTGAAGTTGTGATCAGTGGAGCATGGTTGTGAAGCTGTAATATTTCCACACATCCCTAGAATAAGAAGCAGAATCTGCAACACATGGGTGGAGGGGAACCAATAGCCATCGGGGTAACTCCTAAACTTTGTGCCTGAGTGGCACGTAGACAGAGCAAGGACTGGCGGTGGAAGGAACCACCAGCCACAAGAAGTAACCCCTAAACTTCATGCCTAAGCAGTACTTAGCCAGAACAGGAATTGGGGGTGTGTTTAACCATTAGACATTGAGGATAACTTCTAAAGTTCATGCTTGACTAGCACTTAGACAGAATGGAGATCAGGGTAGAGAGAGCCAACAAACAGCAGGGGTTCTACTGTCATGTCTTACTGACACTTAAACAGTAGGGGGATGGGGGGAGGACCACTATACAACAGCGATAGTTAACATATGACTGAATGGCATTTTAAGAATAAGGACCTAGGGAAAACACTTATTTCCATGCCTTAATGGCATTAAACAGTGTGTGGATCTGTAGGGTAGGAGAAACACTAGACATGGACACCAGGGATAAATGTTATTTCCATGGCTTAACAGCACTAAACCATTAGGGAGATTGGAGGGGTCACGGAACACACTTAAAGTGAAACACATGGTATAGGGAACAATTAGACACAAGAGAAAAGAAGAGTACCTTAAAAGGCACGAAGCAGACCTCAAACCCTGTACCTTCCTGCCAAGGATATTAATCCTCTGCAACACCACTAGGCAGCAGAAAATTGTTAAAAATATATATAAAGAGCGATTTGAATCAAGCTGCCTTGATACAGGAAACCCTAACAGTTAGTGCTATGGGTGCTTTTTTGTAGTATTGAGTATCTTGGGCAACATGCAATGCCTGCAACATGTTGTGACATATGAGGGAGTGGGACAGGAAAAGGTAAGCATATTTTAAGTTTTTGCCCTTACATGCATTTATTGAAGGATATGAAATGTGAATTTCAAATGTCTGGCATTAAGGCTTTTGTATAATTTATTAATTAATTTATTTTTTATTTATTTAATGTATTATCCGTAAAGTTTCAGGACAGGGGAAAAGGAAATATCATGGATGTGCTTAGGACAGGGCCAGATTTGGAGTATGTGGTGTGTGCTTGTTCGTTTAGGAGAATGGAGGGGGGGGGAGTGCCTGTGCTTACACGACATGATACATAGACATGCAAAATAGCTGAAAATTAGTTCTTTACTTATTGCAATAAATGTGTTTATGAATCACAAAAAACAGCACTGTGTTAACAGAGCCTTTTTATCTAGGTCCTTAAAGCAGTGCAGTAACATTTTCATAAGTCCTAGGGAATGTGTATGTTATATTGACATTGCCTCATTATAAATTAAACATAATGTTTGTCTCGGAAAGATAAAACAGTTAAAGCAGTTGAAGTATCATGTCAAACATTAGAAAACAGTAAACCGATATTAATTAATTTGTTTACTATTTGCTGACCAGATAGTAGGACTATCTTTTTTATCTGATCTCTCTGCCATAACATGGTCCTACATGGTAGCTCATAGATTCACTGAGATACACAAAACCCTTTTCCTGTGACAAGGTAATGGTGCAGAAAGGAAAAAAATCCCTAGCAGAATTACATGGGAACAATTAAACATATCAAGATACAGAGTCCTGTGCAATGCTAATCTTTCAATATTAAAAGACAATTTTGTTTTACCCCATATTGCACTGACCGTGCAAAGTAATATGTAAATTAAAGAGAATGTGGGAGTCGTATTTTCCTGATCCTTCAGAGTTTCCTCAAAAACATGAATTCCCATATAGTTGCATTTTCAAAATTAGTAAACTGTAAGATTTTGTTTTCCAGTAATGTATCTACGCAGAACTAAAATAGTCATCTCGGAACAAATGTGGCCATTATGGTAACTGTAAGTACATTTTACAAGGAAGAGAATTTGGGAGACATCAATGCCCGATATAATTTTTTATAAAGATAGGTCATTCATTTGTTCATCAGTCAAGGTTATCTATGTGGCAATGAACAGCTATATATATATTTTTAAGGACAATTTTGTGACCCCTTAAAGTTTAAATATCTGAACATGGATCTGACATTAAGGGGCAAAATGTGGCTATTTTCTTTAGACACCTGAAAAATAGGATTATGATGAAGTGATCTTTTAAGTTTCAAGGCAATGAGGTGGTGACATGAAACATATCAGATTTGACTCAAGATACCAGGTTAAAGAAGAAAATGAATTGTAACAATTCTTCAGTGTCAAAAATAGAAAGAAATGTTGATAGGCTAGGACAATTTTATCTGAATCATTTCAGAATTCATGGCATAGCAATATTTATTTTGATGAGTGCATACGTGCTTTTATTAGAGGTATATGTGATTATTAGTGCTTTATTTGCATTATGGTCTCATATCAAAATCAGTATATACTTTTTGCACATTTAAATGAATTTCAGCTACTAATTCTTAGTTTTCTTAGCTGTATCATAATAGGTGAATGAAAGAACAGTAAATGATAAAAAAACTAATGTATAACATTTAGTAACAAAACAGTTTTAATAGTCATCTAAATTAGAAAAGAAAGTGTGTGACTTTTAAAACTACATGCATACTTCATCTATTGTTGTTATATAATAGTAGTGTTTTCAGCTTCATAATTAACCTTTTTCCATTTTTTTTTACATAAGGGCAGTGTGTTCAGAGCCACTCTTCTACCTTCCTTGATAGTCATGCCTGAATTTTTCAGGTGTTCCCTCATGCAATCCATTCATCTCTTGGCTGGATATCCTCATCTCCTCTGGCCTTCCTCCTGTTTTACCAAATCATCTTCTGCTTTCCTGCTTATGTGGCCAGGCCACCATAGTCAGTCCTTCTTGAGCTTTTCTGTAACTGATGCTACTTTGGCTTCTGCTGTGATGTCCTCATTTCTTCATCTGTTTCACAGTGTGAGTCATACTACCTATCTCATGCACTTCATCTCTATCATCTCAAGCTTCTTCAGATGCTCCGCTTTCAGTATCCAGGTTTGTATACCATACAGTAATACTAGTCACACCACAGTTATGTTCACCTTACTTTTTTGGCTTCTTTGCCTTTCATCTGTCTCGCCCTACTCCTACATTTTGCTCTATTCAGCTGCAGCACCTTGATTCTAGCTTTTACTTGCTTATTCAGGCATCCCATCCCTTCTACTCAGCTACAGCACACAGAGACATTAAACTGTTAAGCTATTCCATGGTTTTCCCTTCTATATCAGTTTTCAGTTTCTTCTGATTCCCCCATTTTGCTGCCATGGCTACTGACCTGTATATAATCAGTTTCATCCCATGTGACTTCAATTTTGAATTCCAGTCTCCTATCATTTGCTTAAATCTCTATTCAGAGTCTGATCATAGTGCCACTTCATCTGCAGCTTCATTTTTCTGTTCCCTCCAACCTGCTTGCTGATCAACTAGCTCTCTCCAAATGGTAACAGCAAGAATCTCTGCTCAAACATTGGTACTGACATAAACTAATATCTGAACAATTGCAAGCTTACATTGACCAGGCCAGACTCATACCCTGAACTCACCTTGTAATTGATTGTTTTTTGTTGCTCGCTCACTGTGCTGTCGTTCTCTGGGCAAACCCACTCCATTCGCCCTTGCTAGGCTCGGGCTCACTCCGCTCCCCTAGCCTACCCCCATTCCCACCCACTCCTCACTATACCCAACTTTATATTTCTCTAGACACTCCCCCAACCCACATAGCCAATCCCAGCATAACTCACTCTCACTAACAATAATTACTTATTACCTCTCAACACATCTCCACCCCACCCAATGCTTACTAATGTCTAATTACCTAAAAGAGCAACTTTCAAAAGTTGCCCAAAACTAAACGAACAATAGTCTACCAGACAACAATGATACTTAGGCAACAGCTATACATACACACACTCACACTAGCACTTCTTACAATAGCAGCACATATCTCCTCCTATCACTCAAGCATAGAAGAACCCCAAACTTCCCACTATACTTCTAGCACCCTTCCACCCAGGCCAACCCCAAACAACATCCACATAAATCCCTCAATCCTTAACATTACAACCTCACAACACATTAACCATACCTTAGTCCCACACCCTAACATCTGTTCCATCTCCCTGAAATACAACAAGACCCTAGTAAAGCTACTAAAAACCTTGGTCAACATAGCATCTATACTAACTAGTTGTGGTGACATACACCCAAACCTTGGTCCTATCCCCATCCTAATCAACTCCATCTCTCAAAATATCAACCACTCTCAACCAACTACCATCCCACCTAGAAACAAATCTGACATCCTACTCTTAAACATTAACATAAGAAGTATTAATAACAAAAGTCAAGATTTGCATGACAATCTCTCTCTATATTCATCTGACATCGTACTGATTACACAAACATGGCTAAAACCAGAGACCCCCAGTAGCAAATTTCTACCACCAGGCTATAATATCATACACAACAATAGAGTGAGCAAAAGAGGAGGGGGTGTAGCAGTACTCCTTAAAATTCACCTCTTCTTAGTACCTATAGACAAACAAACCCCAAGATTTGACAATGCAGAAATTCTGTTTATCAAGCTGAAAGTTAACTCAAGCAAAAATATAAATATAATAGGCTCATATATGCCACCAGGTGACAATATCCAAACCTTAGAAAATATACTGCAATGGACCTCAAAAACATTACCTCAGGAAACCATAATCATGGGCGACTTTAATGTACACTGGGAAGACTGCAACTCTCCTAATCCCATAAAATGCTAAACTTATATGGCTTTGACCAACTAGTAAGAACTCCCACTAAGATAAATAAATCAACTAACAAACACTCCACTCTCAGCTGGATTTTAAACAATAGACTTGGCCTCTCTTCAAAAGCTGTCTATCTGCCAGACAGCCTCAGTGACCACTTCCCGACATATCTACTTAGACAGTGACTTAACCAAACAAAACAAACTATATACCAGCAAATAAGGAACCAAAAATACCCTAAACCCTACTAACCTTATAAACATCCTAAAACTCTGTAATTGGTCCCCCTTAAAGCACTTCTGGAACAAGCAGAACATTATTTTAATACCACCTTCCTGGCCATCCTAGATTCACAAGCCCCCACTAGAACTATAAGTGTCAATTCCAACTATGCCCCTTGGCTAAGCAAGGAAACTAGGTCACTATTAAAAACAAGGGACAAAGACCTATAGGGAGCAAATAAATAAGGCAAGAAAGCTCATTAAGCTAGATACAATTAACTATAACTCTGACATCCAAACCAAACATCACAATAACCCTCAAAAATTCTGGTCAGCCATAAATAGGATATTGCAACCAGGCAAAATTAGCACCCCCCTTCTACCAATAACAACAACTTAGAAGATATAGCTACCCAGTTTAATAAATATTTCACAGAAACCATCCTAGCTATGTCTAATAGTCAAACAACCTCTCCTGTAACACTAATAACCCACATAATAACAGAATTGCCTTCTCACTGCAACCAGTCTCTACTGAAACAATCAAAAAACAACTACAGAAACTGAAACCAACCACACTAGCAGCAGACAATCTGCCTGATGACTGCCTCAGACTAACAGCTGAGGACATTGCCTATCCAGTAACTATTCTTATCAACAGATACATATTGGAACATTCCATCCCTTCCCTCTGGAAAACATCCTACATCATACCCCTTCATAAAGGTGATACATCAACAGAGTTAGCTAACTATCACCCAATTGCAATCTTATCCCCTCTATCTAAAATATTTGAAAGAATTGTACATAAACAAATCACTGACTTTCTCCATACTAAAAAACTTCTAACTAGTTCTCAGCATGGCTTTAGACCATATCATAGTACAATTACAGCATTAATATCGTTTACCAATGCTATCAACAAACACAGAAACAATAACAAATTTGTATCCACTGTCTTCTTAGACTTATCCAAAGCTTTTGATATGGTCTCTCATAATAAACTACTAAATGTCCTCACAGAACTAAACTTATCTCAGTCCACCCTTGCCTGGTTCCAGGATTACTTAACTAAACTACTAGAACCCGTTCTCTTCTCTTTGTTCACAAATAACCCCCATAACTCAACCCCACTGGCCACCTTCATCCAATACGCAGAAGACTCCACAGTCATATGTGCCACTTCTAACTTACAGAAGCTCCAAACACAAACTCAACAATCATTCCTAGAAGTTGAAAAATGGTTAACTAACACCCACTTAATTCTAAATCCCCCCAAAAACAAAGCTCATGATATTCCAGCCCACAAAAACCTCCATTTCCATGACCACTTTTAGCATCATTTCATTAAATAATACCATTATCACCCCCTCCCACCATACTAAACTTCTAGGAGTCGAGATTAGACTGTAATTTGAGGTTTGATATCCACATATCACAGACAGTCAAAAAAGTACACAAAAAACTTGGAACCTTATAGAAAAATAAACTCTTCTTCACAGATAATACTAAAGCCACTATTGCACAGACACAGCTAATCTCTACATTGCTCAATGCATCCCCTATTCTGGTAAAACTAAGAAAATTGGAACTGGCAAAATTAGAAACCTGTTACAATAAAATCACTAGACATGCTACAAACTCAGCATCTAGATCACACCACTGCACAGCACTTGAAAACCTTCATTGGCTGGAACTCCCTCAACTCCTTCTCTTTAACCAACTAACTATAGCACACAAACTCTTCTACAGTCCTGATAAAACCCCTTCCCCGAGCCAACTAGTACCTTCTTACTCCACCACTAGAACCCCAAGATCTACCAACAAACCCCTTATTAGGACCAACAAACCCAAAAACCAAGCTGGTGAATGCCTCTTCTCAAATTAAATAGGCAAAAACTGGAATGAATTACCACAGGATATAATATCCACCACAACTCTACACCAGTTTAAGAAAACACTAAAATCTCATCTAGCTAATAAATGGCTGTCACTGCTCTGCTTCTGGCTAAGCATATTAAAGATTAAAGGTTTTACATGACCTAACCAACTGTACTTTTATTGCTCTATCTCAAAATAACTATACAACCTGTAATCTCCTTGACGGTACTAGTCTGTCAGCAACCCATTCTTCCAGACTGTACATTGCTGAAATCTTCCAGATAGACTTTGCCAAGTTGTACTTTACTGATGTTTTCCAAATGTATCCACCCTGTGTTTTTTACAACTGACTTGTAATTCCTTTGCCAACTGTAACTTTGCTGTGATTATTCAAATGTATTTTTACCAGACCGTACTTTACTGATGTTTTTCAAATGTATCTACCCTGTATTTTAAAACTGTCCTGTACTTGTTCTATATTGTAATTACGTGGAGCTTTGCTGTGATTATGCAACTGTATTTTTTACCAGAGTGTACTTTCTGATGCCTTCCATCTGTAGCTATCCTGTGTTTTTATAATTGTTCTGTAATTTGTTCTATATTGTATAGCATGTGCAGCTTTACTCCCGGGACCTCTGCTGAAAAAGGACATATGTCCAGTCAGACTTTCCCAGTAAACAAATGTAAAACAAAATAAATAAATAAATAGTTATTATACCATGAACCCCTAAAAAACGCGCTGATTGGATTGGCGTGTTAATCATCACTATGTGCAGGAGTTGGTTCAGAACTGGTCCCTGAAGCACACCCACTCCCATTTGGAAACCCGATGTATGTCCAAATTCTATTCCTACTTGTTTCACAGCTTTCACTAATTATAACAGTGTTTCCAGGATGTCAAAACATATTTTGGGGGGAGCCTGTCATATGCTTTCTTCATGTCTAGGAATGCCCATTTGAACTCTTTCCTCATCTCTAGCTTCTACTCCACTACCTTTCTCACTGTAAGCATTGAGTCAGTTAAACTGCATCCTGAATTGAATCCAGACTTCTCATTATTCACCTTACATTTCCATTTACTAAGCACCTTTTTCTGAATATTCATGCATTGTGACATGATAATGAAAACTAATATGACCAATGAAAAGTGGACAAATGCCATGCAACCCACATCTCAGAGATCCTTATTGCAACTGTGCAGAGGGGCACAAACATAACTAAAAAAAATGAAAATTCTGATACGGCTCTGATGTCATATTCCTAGAGGTACTAACCAAATAAGCCATAGTATAAAATAGTGAAATAAACTAATGAACTACTCTTGAAATACTGAGTTTAATTCACCACTTCTGATTTTAAATAAGTTTTGTAGGTCCAGATCAAATGTTACTTGTCACTTGTGGACACAAAAATTGGTGTTTAGAAGGTAAAAATGCATTGTTGGAATATGGGGCCAAAATATTTTAAAAATTAATTACGTATAGTTCTGAGTTGAAGCCCTTACTGAAGTATACTAAAGCCAAACAACATACTGTAACACACCATATCATTTATTTAAATTAACTCTCCAACTTTGAGTGAAGAAATTTTTTCCATCTGTGAACTTGCAATTATTCCAATGTTACTTATTAAGTAATTACAAAATGGATACAACAAACCACAATATACTTGGGATTTTCCTTGCCACTATGCATTCATATAAAGTACATTTGATTTGAAATCTTCATTGGCACAACTGTACATCTTTTCATTCATCCATTCATTCATTCATTCAGGATTTAATATGAATAACGGTGATCTATGTTTCTATATGTTGACAACATTGTGATTTACAGGTCCAACCACAATGATTCCATAATACAAGCCAACTCCAAGATTACCTTTTAGGTCTCACCAGCTGGCTGACTACTAAATAAAATCATCCTCAACACTTAAATCTATGTTATTCAGTACAGCCTCAAACTTAGCAAAATGCCTTAAGAAGCAAACAATAATAGATGTAAACAACCATGCAGCTGAAACCATATCCACTTTCAAGTACCTAGGGATCGGTCATGATTAACATTTAAATTTCAAGAACATATACAGAGACAAAATTACCTCCTATTCTAGCCTTGTAAGTCCCCCTCATGCCCCCATCCAGCTAGAGCTGTCATAGCCAAAGACATAGTGTGTGCACACATGGAAAACAGTGTAATCATCATAACTGCAGCTTCAAAGAAAACCACTTCAACCCAACAATCTGTGTCAGACAAAATCTGTCAGTTTATATCCATGTCCCACAAAAATGAGCATCACTGCCTCTAATTTGAAAAAGCTGGCTTCCAAATTATGAAAGAGCAAACCTTCTTTGTTCACTCATCCTTAAACTCCTTTACCAAGATGCTGTCTCACACCTCTCTGCTAAACTCATTTCTATTGCATCATGCTATAACATCAGGAACTTCCCTTGGCTTAAAGGTTCTCTCCACGTAGAATGAGTTCAGAGCATAATATGATACATAGCTGAAACAGAGACAGTGCAAATGCCTAAACTCGGGCTATATAACTTAAATCCCCCCTACTATCCCAGTCATGATACTATACTGTTCATTACAGCCTTGATCCTGTACTGTCACTGGGTGTGACATGCATAAATGTATTATGTGTTCTTGAAACTAACTCCTCTACAAAATATATAACTAAATATGTATATAAATCGAAATGTAAATATATATATATATATATATATATATATATATATATATATATATATATATATATACACACAGGGGTTCCCTATATAATTTTGAAATACTGAAATCACGAATTTCAGTATTTCAAAATTATAATAGCAAAGCTTTGAATTACCAGAACACCAGAAGCGTGAAATTCAAAATCCCGAAGTACGGATATTTTGAATTAGCACTTCTGGTGTTGTGGTGTGTGAATGGTAAGATGTGAGTTTGGGTATGTATGTATGTGTATGTGTGTTGGTTAGAGGCTTTAGTGTATGTCAGTGTGTGTTGTGACTGTGATGTGTGTGTGCGAGAGAGTGTAAAATGTGTGGGTGTGAGTTATCTTTGTGTGTCTGATTGTGCAATCTCAGAGTTAGTATATATAAGTAGGGATGGTGTGGGTGGCTTGCCCCCACACGGGGGTGCAGGGGGGCTTGACCCCCCTGCTTATCTGTAGTGTAGGGTTTTATATTTGAGTTGGGGAGGAGTTGTGTATATGTGTTTGTGTGTATTGTATCTGCAGTGTACTGTCGGGATTTTGAATTTCGCAATTGTAGGGTTTCGGTATTTGGAGTGTTCGGCTATGTAATTTTGAAATACTGAAATTCGTGATTTCAGTATTTTGGGATTACATAGTGAACCTATATATATATATATATATATATATATATATATATATTTATTTATTTTTTTCCTCACTCTTTTTCCTTCCATGCACCCCCCCCCCCCCACAGACACACTTTGCTAATTCTGCTACTGTACTACATTTTTTTCTATCAATAATACATTTATATTGTATGGAATTCTACATTTGCATGTTAACTTATTTGTATGTCTATACCTACTTTATGTATAACTATTATAACTTTGCATAACTGTGCCAACTTTATATATCCAAAGTATCAGCTGTATTACAGCAACCTGGGTTGGGCCTAAAACTGGCCATTGTTGTACTCTGGTAAATAAACACAAATACATAAATAAATAAGGGACTACTTTATAGGCACCATCTTAATTATTTTCTCCATTATTGTTGCAGTTTGCAAAAAAATGGAAGGTGACGTCATCTTCTTAATGGATGGTTCAGAAAGCATTAATGCTAAAGACTTCACATATATGATGAAATTTGCACAGTCATTGGTGAATAAATTTGACATTGGTGAAGATCGTGTCAAGGTTGGTCTAATTCAGTTCAGTGATGAGACAAAGGCTGAGTTTGAGCTAAGACCCAACAAACCTGAAATTCTGCAGGCAATTAATGAAATCCAGCAAATGCAGTCTGGGACTAAAACAGGGAGAGCACTTTCGTTTGTGTCTGAATACTTTGAAAGTAACAGAGGGGGCCGTCCAGATCTTTCCCAGAATCTCATTGTAGTTACTGATGGTGAGTCTCGGGATGAAGTTGTCAAACCTGCCAAGGCTCTCAGACAGAAGGGCATTAATATTTTTGCTATTGGGGTTGCCAAGGCAAACACTACTCAACTTGAAGAAATCAGTGGCAACAAAGCAAAAGTGTTTTATCAAGGAAACTTTGAGGGACTAAAATACTTGGAACGTGATATCTTGCTTGGTATCTGCAGATCAGATGAAAGTAAGTGCCATACAATTTTTGTTTATATGCTGATTTTCAACATTTCTTTCAGAAATTGTAACCCTTGAAATGCACAATTTGTGATTTAATGCTGATGTTGACTGATTGTCTCAAACACCTAGCTGGCAGACCACTAGCATATTCTTGATACACTCTCTTGAGTAACTGCAGGTTTGTTGCTTGTGAGGAGGATCCCATTGTCCAAAGCCTTTAGATCTGTGCTGCAGAGCAGAGTTACAAGCATTGCATCTACTATGGCCAAGATTATCAAACAACAAAGCCTTAATTATGCTCAGTCTGCACTTACAAACACCCAGAATCAGGATGTCAGCCTTCAAGCAACCTGGTTTTATAGATATGCATCCAGGTTGTAAGGAATTCCTCACTGACCTTATGTATCAGTTGTCATTAAATATGGCTTTAGTTTCCTATTCATTCACTCCACTAAGACCCTTAAGATTTCAAATGCGTAACATATGACTGTGTCAGTGACAGCATCTGGATGGGTTTTCAGCTAATCCTTCTGTCTAGAACAAAGAGCTAATATGTGAGAGCATTGATTCTTCTTAAATGGTTGGCACCTCTTAAGGCTGTGTTACTCTGTTCCTGTCCTATAAATAATGTAATTAGTGAAACTAGTATGTGTGTTCCTTCATAATCGCCACTGGGCCAACTGTGCAGAGAGAAAAATATGTATTAAAGCAACCACATCACAAGTGGTGGTGAAAATGTCCAACTTTCATAACATGATTATGAGTGGGAGCATAAGCAGGTGAATTAATCCATGGGGTAAGGATACATTGCATAGGATAAAATATTCTCAGTGTCCTATAATTGGATCAAATATGTATTAGAGACAAGATGAAGATACTGATATAGTAAACTGAATGTAATATATTAAAAATACCACTAAATCTTTCATTTGCTGTATTGGCAGTTAAAACACAGCATGTCCAGTTATAACATGCACTTAAAAAAGGCAGAGCTGATCTTATAAGTTTGAATACGCTCTGCACATTAAGTTCATTTGTGTGTGTACATTAATGCTGCCATATTCCATTAGTCAGTGCATGTTTGTTACTAAATCAACTAAGTGAGTTATAGAGGTACAGAGGCAGCATTCACATCTGCATAGGAGATAAACTTAATGACGTAATTTATGAACATTTACTTTTCCTTATTTCTATCATAGACCCCCAGTAAAATATGGTGCAAGAAACATCACTACTCAAGAGCTTTTATTAGTATTATGAAATGGTCACTATGTTGTCTGAATAATTAGATGCTGGAATTTCAAGAACAATCTTTTCTTCCATTGCTAGGATCACATCTATGCATGTATTAAATGGTTTGCTAACCCTGTCATATATGCTCTGTTCTGCAGCAAAATGCAGTATGTCACCAGTTCTGTCTATCTGTTTATATTCAAAATTGTTTTTATTTTTCAAATACATTTGAATGAATTTCATAGTATTTATACATAAGATCTTAAATAACTATGTGCACTATTTACATTAGCCTGACACTATAACAGATCTTAATGTATACAGTTACTTTATAAGTATGTTCAATCCATTATCAGAGTGTCTGATCAATTATTGTATAGTGTCAATCAACAATAAGACTTTTCCCCAAGGGTTGTTGATAAATGGCTTTGGATAAATTCTTAGTTCTTTAATTTTAATTTCCAATAATGCTGTGGTCTTCAGTAAGCTTTAGAAGTCTTCCAAAGTTGTTATTGTGTTTGTATTCCATCTTCTTGTTATACACTTCCTTGAAATTGCAAGTATAGTCTATACTAGATACATGTTTGACCTATTCAAATGAGGACCTTCGTTCACATTTAATAATACAAGAGCTTTAGTTAAATAAAATGATTCATTAAATAAAGCTTGCAGAAAGTTATTAATACCATTCCAAAATGACTTAATTTTAACACAATCAAAGAAAATGTGGTTTCAATCTGCATTGTGTACTTGTTCACATCTCCAACATATTCCTTTTATGGATGAACTAATTTTACTGATTCTGTCTGGGGTTAAGAATGCTCTGTGCAAGCATTTCCAATTAAAAACTTTCCAGTATTGTGTAAAGGATATATATTTTATCGATAATAAGATATTTGTTTTAATATCTTCAGTTAAATGTATTGAGCGTCCTTTTGTTATATATTCCCAGTATGAGGTTTTGGGTGTTTTATAGTTTATCAATATTTTGTAAAATTTTGAAATACTGTTTCCCATGTCAAAGTCATTATCTATGATTTCAAATATGTGTTTTGTAAATGTAGGTATTTCTTTAAATGAAGAATTGTTACTCATTCTACTTAAATCTTGCAAATTTGACAGAATACTCTGTAAAGCAAGCCAGTCCTGTTGTGGAATTTTGTATGTGGTTTTTATTACTTGCATATCAAAAACTTTTAGTTCTTTGATACATTGGAGCAACAAACAAATCCTTTCTCTTCCCAGGAATTAATAATTTCTCTATATATTTTATGTGGAAAGTTCTTTGTGACTATAAATAGTGTTAAAAAATCAAACCAGATTTTTAAATCTATATTTGCATTAATAATTTTCCTAAATGAGTCAATGTAATAATTAATCATATGAGTTTTAGTGGGCTTAGTTATGTTATATTGCATACTAATACATATGTCCCATGGCAAGTTGTTTTTATCTGTTATTTGATTTTTTTTTTTGTAAATCAAATTCATTTATTGATATTGTAGTAAGTAATTCTTTCCAATTTGCAGAATAATTTGGGCTTATCCAATCTGAAATTGTTTTAGACTTTGATGATTTTATATATGTTTCTATATCAGGAAAGTTTAATCCTCCCTGTTTCCATGGTCTGATATGAAGTATTAACGCTATTCTGTTTCTTTTGGGAAACCATAAAAAAATTATTAGGCATGAGTTTTATTCTTTAAGTATATTCCTTTCTGGTAAAAGTTGTATTGCCAAAGTTATACATAGGATCTTAGGTAGTAAATCCATTTTTGTTAACTATAGTCTGTCTTCAAATGTAAATATTATTTTGTTCCACTTTTCTACAGAGAATTTAGTTGTACTGATGATATTATTGTAGTTTTTTTAGACTAATTCATTATTATCCTTGTATAACTCAATTCCTAGATATTTTAAGGTAGAGTCTTGTCTCCCTATGATGTGATCCTCCTTAGTCTGCAGTTATTTTTTTATTTAAAAATAAAAATTGTGATTTTGATTTATTGAAATTGAGTCCTGAAGTCATGTAAAATTTGTTAATTAATATATCTAATTCTTCTAGTGTCTCTTTTGTATTAAATAATGTTAATAATATGTCATCAGCAAATAACATTACTTTAGAATTGTCTTGCTCATAAACATCTATTCCTTTGATTTTTATATTGTTATGAATTGAATCTGCCAATATTTCAATAGCCAGAGCAAATAGAATTGGTGACATGGGACATCCTTGTTTAGTGCCTTTTGTTATATGTATAGATTCAGAGATAAAAGGACCTAACATGACATATGCTAAATTTTATATATATATATATATATATATATATATATATATATATATATATGTATATATATATGTATGTATATATATTGTATATATATTCTTTAGGAGATGAACAAAGGATGCAGGGAATTCAAATAGCATTAGGATTTTGAATAAATAGTCCCAATTTACGGAATCAAAGGCTCTCTCTATATCTAAGCCAACTGTATTTATTTATTTTCTTTATTAACATAATCCATAACAGAAATTATCCTTTTAATATTGTCATGTGTGTGTGTGTCTATGATATATAAATCCAGTTCAATCATTATTTATTGTTTGGATAGTGGTATTTTCATTCTGTTAGTTAATATTATCATAAATATCTTATAGTCATTATTTAATGATGATATAGGTCTATATGAGGTACTAAGGTTTGGGGATTTGTTTTCCTTTAGGATTGGTGTGATTAAGGAATATCTCTAAGAGGGTGGTATTAAAGCTCGTGACTGAATTTCTAATAGAGGTTTATGGAAGAGGGATAGTATTTTTGAAGGAAAAAGTTTATATATTTCCATAATTATGTCATCATACCTGGAGCTTTATTATTTATTTATTTATTTTTATTTATTTTATTTTACATTTTTTGACCAGGATAGTCCGACTGGATTCATGTCCATTTTCAGCGGAGGTCTGGGGAGAAAAGCTCCAAGATAGAAAGAGACAAAAATATAAAACAAAGAAGACATAGTTACAGGTAAGCTATTTACAAAGGATACATGGTATAAGCATGATGCAGACAAGTTTACAGCTATAGTTATCCCCTAAGTCAGGGGAAAAAATTGACATTAGGAAAAATTAATATATTATTACCTATTTACATTCATGATGAGGGTTATCCAGGCTTGTTACAGTGGCAAAGCCAGTTTAGTGCCAGATGTTGTTTGAGTTTGGTTTTTAATTGGCCTAGGCAGGAGAGCAAAGTAATGTCAGCTGAAAGGAGATTCCAGACTCTCTGAGTTTGCAAAGAGGGCTTCCCAAACTGTATTGTTAATTTTGATTGTCTGAATTAGCAATTTGTTCGGGGATCTAAGCAATCTCTGATTGTTATGGGGGGTGATAACAGTCCTAAGGGATGGTATATCATCTGGGTTATAGAGAATTTTATTAGTTACAATCAGGAGGTTGTATTGCATTAGACTGGGAAGTTCTAGCCACCCAAGTTGTTTGAGGTTAATGCAGTGGTGTGTTCTAAATGGCAGGTGGGTGGCAAATCTGGCAATGTGATTGTAACAGGTTGACAGTTTGTTTAGTACCGACTTGTTTAGATTAGAGTAGAGGGGGGAAGCATATGGAAGTGTTGAGATTAGGTGGGTGCGGGCTATGGCAATCCTGGCAGGAGGTATTAGAAAGGCTTTTATTCTGTACAGAGATCCTATTTTTCTTATTGATGTTCTTGATTAATTGATTGACATGCAAATCAAACTTTAGTTTATAGGTTCATACGTTCATAGGTTGGTACTAGGCTATCAGCCCTAGGGCCTATACAAGCCTAGCCATAACAATTCCCTGGCTATTTCTTCCCACACTATTTACTTCCCTGGACCCCTGTCTAGCAGGGCAACTGACGTAATCCCTGGGGTGAATTTCCTTTCTCCCATCCAATCATCAAGGTTCCTTTTGAATTGGGCCAAAGAGGCACTCTGCTTGACACGTATGGGCAATCTATTCCAGAGTCTGGGGAGTCTCTGGGTCAGAAACCTATCCCTCCAGCATGTTTTGTTTATTGTGATGACACGGTTTAGATCCCTGGAGCGTGTGGCTCTTCAGGATTGGGATTTCTTTAAGTGTAGCATGTCCAACAGCTCTGAGTTTGACATGGCCTTGTATGTTAAGCAGAGATCACCTCTGCGTAGATGATATGCTGGTATAGCTGGAGTTTTTTAAGGCGGTCAGCGTATGGCATCTGCTTTAGGCCTGTGATTCTTTTAGTGAGGTATTTCTGCGGCCTTTCCAGTTGTTGCAGATGTCTTGAGAGGTACATACCAAATGGGGTGTTGTATCCTATAATGGGTCTAATGAGGGATGAGTACAGTGGGACAATGACCTCCTTTTTTCTGGATGTAAAGCCCTTAGTGATGAGGTGTGCCACATAGAAGGATTTCCTGACTGTTGTGGCAATATGGTTATCGAAGGTGAGACCACTGTCCGCCTGTGTCCCTAAGTCTCTTATCACACTTTTGGTGTTTAGTGTACTGCCACCTATATGGTAATTCACGGATACATGTTTTTTCTCAAAGGGGATAACTATACATTTCTTGGCATTGAGCTTGAGCCCATGGCTCTGGCACCAAGCATCTGTTTCTGTAAGGCCCTTTTGTAGAGTATCCACATCATTTGGGGATTCAATAATGGCTTCCAGTTTGCAGTCATCTGCGAACTTTGTTAGCCAGAGTCCTTTAGTGTTGGCCTGTACTTCAGAGAAGTAGATGCCAAACAAGAGCAGTCCCAGGACTAAACCCTGAAGTACTCCACTTGTCACTTGTCTGGAGCTGGATTTGGAGTCGGCTACTTTTACAGTGCAGGTTCTATCAGTAAGCCAGTTAGCAACCCATTGGGTGACGTAGGGATTAATGCCGAGCTTAGTAAGTTTATCTATGAATCCAGAGTGGGGGATGGTGTCAACGACCTTGGCAAGGTCTAGATAGGCTGTGTGGACCCTTGTCCATGGCTCTGGAGACTGATTTGAAGAAGTTAATCAGGTTCAGGAGACAAGATCGGCCCTTCCTGAACCCAAACTGGGTGGGTTCCAGTGTTTAAAGGTTGCCAATGTCTTTGCTTATAAGTTCCATGATAATACGCTCTATGGCCTTGCAGATAAGGCTTGTCAGACTGATGGGACAGTAATTTCTGGGATCCAAGGTGGATCCCCCCTTGTGGAGTGGGATAACTGTAGCTCTGCACCACTCAGCAGGCATGAAACCTGAGCTGAGGCTATGATTAAACATGACACTTAGGTGAGGTGCCAGTTCATATTGTAGTTCATGAAGTACACAGCCCGGGATGTCATCTGGTCCCATGGGTGCTGTATTCTTAGCTTTGGAGAGTGTGTTTTTTTACCTGTGTGGCCGTTATTACCAGAATTTGGCAATCTTCTGGTACTGAGATGGCCCATTTAGGGGGTGAGAGGGGGGTGAAGTTGGCACTGAATCGATTTGCCAGGATATTGGCAATATCCTTGGGATCAGTATATTTAATGGCATTCTGTTTTAGCTCAGAGCAGATCTGAGCGTTGCCATTTAGATTCTTGACATAGTTATAGAATGCCTTGCGGTTGTCTTTGGAATCTTTGGCAATTTTATTTTCGTAACTAGCTTTGGAGGATTTTATGAGGGATCTCAGTTTCTTACTGAGGCTGGTAAGGAAGATTTTTGCATCCTGGGATTTTCCTCTTTTCTGCAACAGTTTCTTCCTTTTGTTGTAAAGTTTGTTTATGGCAGGGGACCACCAGATTGGCTTCTTTTTTTTGGATGAGAACATCTTGGTTCTATATGGGATGGCACGAGTCATGCATAAGTGGATGTGCTCGTACAGTGCCTTAGTGTAGGATTCAGCAGGTGAACTTTCAATAATGGCACCTAGTAGTTTTGTAGAGGGGTCGGGGGAGATAACAGTGACGTCTTTCACCATTATGTTAAAGGTAAAAGCAAAAGACCTTAGTGTAGGTGAGAAAAAACAACATTTTAGTTTTTTTAGGGTTTATTAGCAGGAAGCATTCAGAGAGCCAATTCTCTATGGTATTAAAGCTGGACTGGGTAGCATACCTCAATTCAGAAGGAGATGTAGCTGAGAACAGCCTGCTCTCTCCCATTGCGGTAGGAGTTAAACCACAGAAGGGCTTTGGAATCTAGATAGAAGGTTTGCAGGATGTGTAACTAATGTGGGTGGTCTACAATGTCAAATGCCTTGGAGAGATCAAGAGGAGGGCAGAAGAGATATAATTATTGTTATGGTTGTTGTTTATGGTATTGGTATATGCCAGGAGGGCTGAGGTCATGCTGTGGTGTGGACAGAAGCCGTGTTGGGTGTCAGGCATAAGATGATTTTGGATTAGGTGGTGCAGAAGTTGTTTGTGTATACATTTTTCCATTTTTTTTGCAATTGGGGAAAGTATAGCTATTGGTCTGTAGTTGAAGAAATCTGTGGAGTATCCTTCTTTATGTAGGGGGATTTCATAAGCTGTTTTCCAAATAGTGGGAATTTTTGCTTTTACTGTGATACGGTTAATTAGTATTGATATAGGATAGGCAATGGCATCAGCTAATTTTTGGAGGTACTTGACGGGGAGTTGGTCAGCGGGGAGTGTGGTGGGTTTTAATTTTTTGATGAAAGAACGGATGAGTGATGTAGGCACTGGTTTGAAGCTAAATAAGGGTTGGTTTAGAGGGGTGGTAGTATCAATACTGGGGGAGCTAGGAGGTAGTTGGCTAGCTAGGGTTTGAATTGGTTCAGTAAAGAAACAGTTGAAGTGATTGGAGACATCCTCACAAGATTTGTCAGTGTTTGTGTCAGGGATGGGGTAGATGTTTTTCCAGGGTAAAGCAGATTATTCAGACCTGCCCAGAACTTCTGAGGATTGTTCTGGTTAACTGTCTGTAAATTACAGTAGTAATTTTTTTTGTCTTTTAGAATGGATTTTTTACTGTCATTCCTAGCTTGCCTGTATTTAACATGATCATGGGGGTCTTTAGTGGAGCGCCATAGGGCCCATAATTTGTTTCTGCTATTGATTTTTTGTCTGGACTCTTTAGTAAGCCATGGTGCAGTTCTTATTATGAATGGACAGGTGCATGCAGATCTAGGATTTTGAGAAATCTATTGTTAAAATATACAACTGCCTCCTTTAAGGGGGGTGTTTTAGCATAGACCAATTACAGGAGATAAGTTCCTGTTGGAATTTGGCAGGGTGAAAGTCTTTATTGTTTCTGACTTTTCTGATTATGGGTGGATGTGGGTTAACGGCTTTTTGCTTGACTACATAGGTGAGGAGGTGGTCACTTAGGTCACTGGGAAAGGTCCCCACAGTGTACTGTTGGGGGTTACTATTTACAAGAACCCAGTTGAGTATGGTTTCTTTTTGGTAGGGTTTTCCTAGTCTGGTCGGGGTAGTTATGGTTTGCGTGAAAGCGTGCAGGTGAATATGGGTAGAAGGGGATTGTGAGAAACAGGTACCCCAGTCTATGTTAAAGTCTCTGAGCAGTAGGGTTTCTTGGGGGGAGTGGCATGATAGCCAGTGGAGGGTGTCTTCAGGTGTGGCTGTGTTGTTACTTGGGGAGATATACATACAGATTATGTTAATACATTTATTTTTGTTAAACTGCAATCTCGTGGCTAGAATCTCAGAGTTGTTGATCTAAGGTAGTTGATTAACATCTCTGGTCACATTGAACTCAGATTTGTAGAGTATGGCTACCCCACCCCCCTCCTGGAAACCCGATCCAGTCTGTGTATATTATAAACATACTCTGTGTATCCTCTCATATCATATGATTATATGACTGACATGATTTTATACTCACCTTTTTAATATTGTACTTTTTAATAACCTTTCTTCCTTATTTTAAATACTTACTATTTTATGTGTTTTTATTATTTCATGTGTTATATAATTTGATATTTCATTTTGTGCTATGCTGGAGCTTTTCTCCCTGGGCCTCTACTGAAAATGGAAATATATCCAGTTGGACTAGCCCAGTCAACAAATGTAAAATAAAATAAAATAAAAAAATAAACAAGAGGTAACACCTCATTATCAGTGGTGTGAGGTTTTAACCTGGTCTCTGATAGACAGAGTATCTCAGGGGAGAGGACTGCCAGGAGAGCATGCAGTTCGTGCACTTTGCTGTTAATGCTCCTAATACTGAGGTGACAGGCCAGGAGAGAGTTAGTTGGTCTACTGATAATAGTTTGGCAGTTTAGGTAACAATTGGATGGGGTGTATTTATCAAAGGTGGATGGGCTGGGGTTGGGGTGAATGTCACCACTGAGTAGGAGACTGGGTCTGTATTTCATGATAAGCTTTAGAAGTTTATTTAAGAGTTTGTGGTATTGTCTTGATCTTGGGCTGCTGTGCCTGGGGTTGTTATTCTGAATGAGTGAGCAAGGGGTCGAGTAGTTCACATTTTCATAGGCATGGTTGAAGGTGGGGTGCTTTATAGTTGGAATGATAGGGTGTTGATAACCATTAAGTGTATTGCTTTCATACAGGGTGAGTACATAGGTGCCTAGCAGAATGGGTAGTGAATAGTAGTGGAAGACAATGAGAGAAGGAGAATAGTAGTTAGGATCAGTTATTTGACTGTCACTGCAGTAGAAGTATGGATGAGTAATTTAGGTTTAGTAGAGTGGGAGGATAGAGGATGTAAGTGAGAGCTGATAGGAAGAAGGAACAAGGTGGAGAGCGAGTGGAGGTGAAAGCTGATAGGATATTTAGCAGTGGTGTGGTTAGGTATCTATAAATATAGCAGTACTAGGGGCGGGTGGAATTTGGGGGCAGGGTGGAGCGCGAGCCCAATACAGACTGTAAGTGTTTTCTTATGCTTTGATACCTTAATGGTATATTTTCAGCTGAGTTTACACATATTTGTTGTCATGCTGTTTTTAACACTGTTTAAATGTATGCTGTACTTTAAACTGAATTTTGGCACTAGATTGCGGACTAGGTTTAGACTGTGAGGTGCACACATGCAAGAGGTAAGGGTGGGAGAACTGAGTGAGAATGCAATATACAGGGAGTAGTTCCAGGTTAAGGAATAAATGCTAAGGGCTGACTAGTCAATTTAAAACCAAGGAGAGAGCCAATTAATTATGGGGGACAGACTAATGGTGCCTTTAGACCCAGGTCAGCAATTTTACAGACTATGGTATTACAGTTCAGTTTAAGGTATTAACCTTAGCCAATTGAAGGACTGACTTCTGGAGAGTAGTTTCTGGTTAGAGGTTAGCAGGATATCTTTCTTCAGGCAGGAGGTTCTTTTTGTATGAAGTTTACAGGGTGGCTAACTAATATAAAACATACATACAGAGTCAGCGACCTTTCTGGGACTAACTTTTAGCCACCAAGCAAGCAAGCAAGCATATCAACATTCAGTTAAACTACAGAATATACGGTAAGAAGCAGCACTGTTCAGTTACAAATAGTATTACCTTGTTTCCACAGTGTGAGCCAACAACCAAAGCTCTACCAGAGCTACATAATGCTGTACTTTAAAATATATTCAATAATATGCCTATTACGCAGGTTCCAATGCTTTGTTTTAAAATAACATGGGTTCTGGTGCTTAGTTTTAAAATAACTGGTATTGTGTATTTTAAGATGGCTGCTGTTTCATAAGCAGCAGTTAGATACAGGAAATAGGAGCGTTTCTAGCTTGAGTCATTTAGTGGTCAAAATCTGCTACAGTGGGGATGAATCAGGTTACAAGGCATCTCCCTTTTTGCCCTCTTTTATTGTATCTGTAATTTATTTCTAGGATATGGGTGTTTGCAGATCTAGTTTTAATTTTTCTGGTATTTTCATCTAGATTTAATTGATCGATATGTATATTTTCTTTTGGGAAATGTTCCATATAGTGATTTCTATAGGCATCAAGAATGTCACCTATATCCGAGACATTTTTCCCTTTCTTTTCATGGAAGATACTTTTAATGTTATTAGCTTTTGATTGCATTTTGATTTTTGTGGATAAATTATCTAGATATTTTGGAGAAGTGGCCAAGGTATTAATTTTTAGTTTTTCCTAAAGCTAAACTAGTTTTATGTGTTAGAATTTCATTGTATTTATTGTTTAATACTTCTACTTTCTTTTTCATCTCCAAATGATTTTGATTTTTTTCAGCTTTTACTGACAAAAATTTGGATTATAGATCTAATAATTCAGAATCCCATTCTCTGACTTTTTTTTATCAAGTTAGGGCTTTACCATATATGTCAGCTTTTAATGAGTCCCATATCATTATTTTGTTTATATCTGTGGTGTAATTACTATCTAAGAAGAACTGTAATTCAGATAATAACCAGGGTTTGAACTCTTTAATTTTAGTTATATATGCTGGAATTGAATGTTGTTAGAGCATATGCTCCACAAGTTGGGTGTGCGATGGATGAGAAAGAAACATTTTGGAGTGAGATGGATGAAGTGGTGATGACTGCACCCAAGGGTGAGAGACTGGTGATTGGAGCAGATTTCAATGGGCATGTTGGGGAAGGGAACAGAGGGGATAAGAAAGTGATGGGTAGGTATGATGTTAAGCAAAGGAATGCAGAAAGTCAGATGGTAGTGGATTTTGCGAAAAGGATGGATATGGCTGTAATGAATATGTATTTTAATAAGAGGGAGGAGCATAGGGTGACATACAAGAGTGGAGGAAGATGCACACAGGTGGATTATATCTTATGTAGAAGGGCCAGTCTGAAGGAGATTGGAGACTGTAAAGTGGTGGCAGGGGAAAGTGTATTTAGGCAGCATAGGATGGTGGTTTGTAGGATGACATTGGTGATCAAGAAGAGGAGGTTGAGTGTGAGGAAAGCACCAAGGATCAAATGGTGGAAAATGAAAAAGGGTAATTTTGAGGTGGAGTTCAGGGATGAGTTAAGACAGGCACTGGGTAGCAGTGAAGAGTTACCAAATGGCTGGGTAACTACAGCAGAGCTAGTAAGGGAGATGGCTAGAAAGGTGCTTGGTATGACATCTGGACAGAGGAAGAACGACAAGGAGACATGGTGGTGGAATGAGGAAGTACAGGAAAGTATACAGAGAAAGAGCATGGCAAAGAAGAAGTGGTATTGTTAGAAAGATGAATAAAGTAGACAGGAGTATAAGGAGATGAGGTGCATGGCAAAGAGACAGGTGGCGAAGGCTAAGGATAAGGCGTATGAAGAGTTGTATGAAAGGTTAGACACTAAGGAGGGAGAAAAGGACCTGTACCGATTGGCTAGACAGAGGGACCAAGCTAGTAAAGATGCGTAACAGATAAGGGTGATAAAGGATAATGAAGGAAATGTACTCACAAGCAAGGAGAGTGTGTTGAGCAGATGGAAAGACTACTTTGAGGGGCTGATGACTGAAGAGAATGAGAGGAGAGAGAGAGAAGGTTTGGATGATGTGCAGATAGTGAATCATGAAGTGCAGTGGATTAGCAAGGAGGAAGTAAGGATAGCTATGAAGAGGATGAAGAATGGAAAGGCTGTTGGTCCAGATGACATACCTGTGGAAGCATGGAGGTGTTTAGGTGAAATGGCAGTGGAGTTTTTAATTAGATTGTTTAATGAAATCTTGGAAAGTGAGAGGATGCCTGAGGAATGGAGAAGAAGTGTTTTGGTACTGAATTTTAAGAATAAAGGTGATGTGCAGAGCTGTAGTAACTACAGAGGGAATAAATTGATGAGTCACAGCATGAAGTTATGGGAAAGAGTAGTAGAAGCTAGGTTAAGAAGGGAGGTGATGATTAGTGATCAGCAGTATAGTTTCATGACAGGAAAGAGCACTACAGATGAGAGTGTTGATGGAGAAGTACAGAGAAGGTCAGAAGGAGTTGCATTGTGTCTTTGTGGATTTAGAGAAAGCATATGACACGGTGCCTAGACAGGAGTTGTGGTATTATATGAGGACGTCGGGAGTATCAGAGAAGTATGTAAGAGTGGTACAGGATATGTACGAAGGTAGTCTGACAGCGGTGAGGTATGCGGTGGGAGTTAGGGATGCTTTTAAGTTGGAGGTGGGATTACATCAAGGATCAGCTCTGAGCCCTTTCTTATTTGCAATGGTTATGGACAGGTTGACAGGCGAGATCAGACAGGAGTCCCCATGGACTATACTGTTTGCAGATGACATTGTGATCTGTAGTGAGAGTAGGGAACAGATGGAGGAGACCCTGGAGAGGTGGAGATTTTCCCTAGAGAGAAGAGGAATGAAGGTCAGCAGGACTAAGACAGAATATATGTGTGTGAATGAGAGGAAGGATAGAGGAATGGTGAGGATGCAGAGAGTAGAGGTGGCAAAGGTAGATGAGTTTAAATACTTGGGATCAACAGTTCAGAGTAATGGTGAGTGTGGAAGAGAGGTGAAGAAGAGAGTACAGGCAGGATGGAATGGGTGGAGAAGAGTGTCAGGAGTGATTTGTGACAGACGAGTACCAGTAAGAGTGAAAGGGAAGGTCTACAAGAGGGTAGTGAGACCAGCTATGTTATATGGGTTGGAGACAGTGGCATTGACAAAAAGGCAGGAGTCAGAGCTTGATGTGGCAGAGCTGAAGATGTTAAGATTTGCACTGGGCGTGAAGAGGATGGACAGGATTAGGGATAAGTATATTAGAGGGTCAGCCCAGGTTGGAAGGTTTGGAGACAAAGCCAGAGAGGCAAGATTACGTTGGTTTGGACATGTGCTGAGGAGGGATGCAGAGTATATTGGGAAAAAGATGCTAAGGATGAAGCTGCCAGGTAACAGGAAAAGAGGAAGGCCTAAAATAAGGTTTATGGATGTGGTGAGAGAGGGCATGCAGGTGGTTGGTGTGACAAAGCAAGATGCAGAGAACAGGAAGAAATGGAAACAGTTGATCTGCTGTGGCGACCCCTAACGGGAGCAGCCGAAAGAAGAAGATACTGGAATTCTGGAGTTAAATATTAATGGTTTGTACCCATTTTGAAGTTTTATTATCAATGAACTGTGGTCTGAAAAGGGGCAGGAAGTGATTGAGAGTTGGGAGGGTGGCCTAATGGTTAGGGTGCTTGCCTTACAAACACAAGATGCAGGGTTTGAGTCTCACAAGGGATAATTGGCTAGGCTTAAAATGGCTCGCAAGGGCAGTTAGCTTAGTACTAATCTATGAACCTATGAACCTATAATGATTTTAGAGTGTGTCATGGGCAGCAAATATTTTATCTATTCTATTTTGGGTACCAAATCTGTGTTCTTGATGGGAAAACAACAAAGATTAATCTTCTTTAAATTTGAAAGTATCTACAAGATGAAATTATTCTACCCACGTGTTTAAAGCTTTTGATACAGCAGATGTATGCAGCAGTCTTTTATTTGTAGTTTCAGAAATATCAAATATACAGTTAAAATCTCCTCCTAACATTAAGTTGCCTTTATAATTATTGGAAATGAAATCCAAGTGTTTTTTTAACAGTTCCTGTTCCAATGCCTGGGAACCAGTATAGATTGGCTAGGGTCCATAATCTGTTATCATATTTATTTATTTATTTATTTATTTTATTTTACATTTGTTGACCGGGCTAGTCCCACTGGATATATGTCCATTTTCAGTGGAGGCCCGGGGAGAAAAGCTCCATTGGTTAAAACAAGATTAGAGAATACAAATGCACAACAAACAAAAGCATTAAGCATAAAGGATAAGAAGATTTTAGTATAAGTAATATACATCTAGGAGTAAAAAAATATCCATAACAAGAAAAAATTCAAGGAAATGATTAAATACTTTCAGTATGGAAATTTGATGGTATCAAAACATAGTGAGAATCATACATTGTCTTAAAAATAAGGTAGACAACATAATTTTTTTTTTTTTTTTTTTTTTTTAATACAATATATATGAGATCAGCTATATCTACAAAGATATGATGTCAGAGGAAGTCAGTCAGGATACCATAGCAGAGAAGGAAGTATCGTGGTAGAGGAAAGTATCTATATATTTAACTATTACTAATGCCATAAGGCCTTCTTTATCTTCCTACTTATAAATGATTTCTGGGTTAATCACATTTGTTTTCCATAAAATTGTTACCCCTTTTGTCTTTGTCTTATAAGTGGATTGTGCCAATATCATATATTCCTTAGGATTCCATTTGTAATTGTCCTTTGTTCTGAAATGAGTTTCTTGAAGGAAGACTGTGCTTTGTTTAGTTTTAAATATTTCAGTAGATTTCATCTCTTGCTAGGATTGTTTAAGTCACTGGTATTTAAAGATAATAAAGTTAAATCCATTTTAGGTTATTTAGACTATGTACTTTTTGTTTTATTGTGACTATTAAACATTTTCCTCTGATAACTATAAAGCATATGTTTGAGCTTGTAAAGGAAATAATCAGTTTTATACTTTGAGTGTTTAACAATAAAGTAATATTTTGGTCAGGCATACTAATTTTTAGTTCTGTCTATTTGTTGAAGTGTGTGTGTGTGTGTGTGTGTGTGTGTGTGTGTGTGTGTGTGTGTGTGTGTGTGTGTGTGTGTGAAAGAGAGAGATAGTGCTTTCATGTGCATGCATGTATGTTCATGTTTATGACACAGAAAGACAATTAGAATGTAAGTGCTGACTGACTATGTGATTCAAATACATTTTCAAGTTTTATTTACAGAATGTAAATGTCATCTCTTAATATTCTCCTCACAGTCACCAGCAACATATTACTTTTTAAAATATTAATCATTTTAAACTTTTTTTCAGTTTGCAAAAGAGCAGAAGTTGCAGATATTATTTTTGTAGTCGACACATCAACTAGCATCACACCTGAAGAATTTGTAACCATGAAACGGTTTATGGAGTCTGTTGTGAATGATACTGAGGTTGGAGAAAACAAGGTTAAGTTTGGTGCAGTTCTATACAGCGATTCACCTAAAGTCAGCTTCACACTTCGTGATTTCACTTCAAAGTCTCAGGTCCGAGAGGCTATTTTAAACCTGGAGCAACAGAGGGGTTCAACGTACACAGCTGCAGCTCTTAATTATACAAAGCAGTACTTTGGCATGCAGTATGGTGGTAGGAAACAAAGAAATATCCCCCAAATTCTAATGGTTATCACAGATGGAGAAGCCACAGACAAATATGATGTGCCAGCAGTTTCCAGATCTGTTCGAGAAGCTGGTATCAATATCTATGCTGTTGGAGTACGTGAAGCAAATCAAGATGAACTAGAAATTATGGCAGGTGCAAAAGAAAAGGTCTTCTATGTAAAGGATTTTAAAAAGCTGTCTGAAATACACAAAAACATCACAAATTTAATCTGTAATCAATCTCGTCCAGGTAAGTCACAATTCCAGCAAAAAAGTAATTAGAAAAATACATATGTTTACTTTCTCATTACTTGTTCTCATGTTTTACATTGCA
The DNA here is from genome assembly GCF_019279795.1 of Protopterus annectens. Classification (NCBI taxonomy): domain Eukaryota; kingdom Metazoa; phylum Chordata; order Ceratodontiformes; family Protopteridae; genus Protopterus; species Protopterus annectens. Next base: position 609,570,365 of record NC_056731.1, on the reverse strand, counting down.
TTGTATTATACCATACAGCTCTTAACTTATCACGGTTCTCAAATGTCTCTGATTTTGTAGATTCTCCCTGATTGCTTGCATCATATAATTGTCTGCTGTAAATATTTGAGGATTCTAGTCAGTGAATTATGCCTGACATTTTTTATAAAAATTAAATATTTTAGTCCTTGTGGAGCAGACCATCAGGAACCATTGATGCTTCTCCTCAATCTTGGATACTACAAATCACTTTTATTCCCCTGTGGACATAATCCAAAATCCTTCATTCCCTGAGAGAAGATTGAAGCATCTTAGTGCAATGTTATCCTTACAGACATGCCCCACTCCAACATCCAGCATGCAGTGTTTTTATGCCATTGCTCCCAAAAATGTCTATCAGTACATGACCTCAGTATTTTACAGGCACCGGACACATAATCTGCATACCTCTTAACTCTCCAGAGTTTCACAGACTATCCATATTTTTGTCTCATATTTGTGTCTATATTACCCGATCGAATGTTTAGGTTAGCAAATATCTAAACGTCAACCTGGTAATATTGAATAATTAAAACAGCGAACGGCCGTTGTAACATAAGGAAATAATTCCCTCGGCCGCAAAAAAAAAAAATTAAACCAAAATGAAGTGAGGGGCTTCAACCCCCCCCACCCCTTTACTAAATATACCAACCCCAAGATCGCTCTACAGTGGGGAAAGGGGCAAAATCCACATAACATCCAAGGGAATTCTTTCCCTGCGTTAAATCAGCCGTTGGCAGTTTTTTGCTTTCACTATTACCAGATCGACGTTTAGGCATTCTCTAACCTAAGCACTCGATAAGGTAATAGGAACCCTCATATTTTTGATCTGTTCTGCTTATAGCCTGTAATTTTCTCTCAAATTATTAAACATTGAAGTTACTAAATAAGACATGCATTTATATTTCAGGCTTCATACACCTCAGAAAAATGCAAAACCTATTATTCTATTAATTTTCTTTGTTTATGAGAGCAATATTTAAATGTTGCAACAGATTTTAGGCCTTTGTTCCTTTATTAGATTAGACTTTATCGAACTTTCTTCTGCTTAGATGTCGGGAAATATGACAATCTGGAATCAGCACTTGGGCTACAACCCCTGTTTATGACCCATTACCTTTCTTAGGATAGGTGAGCTGGTAAAATGCTGAGTGGGGTCACAGTTTCAGACTTTATATCCTTTAGAAAATACATGACAACTTTCTTAGCCTGCAAGAACAATATTTAAAATCTGTCTGTGATTCTGGCCTTTTCTGCCTCATTATTTTTTAGCATTGTCCCTGACTCCTGTGCAAAGAGACTTTGAGCTATGGTTTTAATTGTTAACACATCCTTTCCATACTTTTAACAGTACTGATTTAATGGTTTAGATAAGACAATGATGCAAAAATGCATGTTTATTTCTTATACACTGTACTACACCAGACTGTAATATTCTGACAAAATTATATAAGATAATGTTATTTATGCCTAGTATAACAAATATGACAAAATGGATTTACTTCTGTGACTCAACTTTTCTGTTTTCCTGTTCTACCTATCATTAACTCAGATGCCCAATCTGATGTGCATGCTTTTCAATATTTTAGTTTCCTTTCTGAAAGTCAGTTAGCATCTGACTCATTGCCACTAGGTTTTTGAGATACTTTTTCTTGTTTCAGCAATAACATATTATGAAAATTACCAGTTCTTCAAATATACATGTTATAGTTCTGTGGCTACACTAAATCTCAGTGAAAATTCAGATTCATACAATGTGAGTTGTAAACAGATAAATCTGCCATGCTCGGTTCCTTCAAAGTATTTTGTTAGGGTGGCTCTTTCATTGTCTTTGATGTTCTAGTAATTATATTTTACAAGCACAATGCACACTGCAATCCCACCTAAGAAGTACTTAATGAAGACTGAATGACTGGCTACGAGGGCTGCAGTCAGATCTTGTGGTAGTAGAGTTCATCTCTGCTTTCATATTCCCGTAATGGTTTGGCGATTGTTCATCAAAGTAACACTATACAGCACTCCCTTCCCTGACTGTAATCCCTCATCACTCCCAGAAAGATTAAAAAGTGTTGAAAAACAATGGGCACACTGTGGTGAAATAGATGGGGGGTAGTGAGGACTTTACCTCAACAAAGCAGTATTTATTTTTGAAAGGTTTACTTTTGGCACTTGATTGGGTACAGAAACATTAAGAGGCATGAATTGCATCATTCTTGCGTGTAACAAAATATGAAAATAATGAAAATGAGGTACATTCATAATAACAGTACAGGTGTAGCAGGGAGCAATCAATCACAAAACAGTAAAACCAACAGAAGTAGCTACCATCTGTACTTTGGACACCAAGCCCAGGAATCCTGTGGCTTGCATAGCCAGGATGACCACAACATTTGTCTGCAGAACTTCTTTCTGTCGCTGCAGTCATATTGTAGGTGTTTTGCTCATTCATTAGAGGGTGTATGGCTTGCGAGGCTACTTTCTCATTGGATATGGCTTGCGGGGCTACTTTGTTCTCATTGGATATGGCTTGCGGGGCTACTTTGTTCTCATTGGGTATGGCTTGCGGGGCTACTTTGTTCTCATTGGATATGGCTTGCGGGGCTACTTTGTTCTCATTGGATATGGCTTGCGGGGCTACTTTGTTCTCATTGGATATGGCTTGCGGGGCTACTTTGTTCTCATTGGGTATGGCTTGCGGGGCTACTTTGTTCTCATTGGATATGGCTTGTGGGGCTACTTTGTTCTCATTGGATATGTGTGCCTTTTCATTGTTAATTCTGAGACCCACTTAAATGGATGGGGAAGTAAGTAACCACGTCTCCATCAAGGTTCTGATTTTTCATCATGTCTGTGTTTTGCTATAGTATCATTGTGTGCTGTACATTACCACTGGGCAGACCAGACCCAGTCTGTGTGTATGTGTGCATGGATGGCTTAGAAACAAGGATGTGGAGGGGTAAGTTTCCCATAATGGGCAACATTGTTTAACCTTTTGTCAAATGGAATAGTTGAAAGACTCACATGCCAGACTGTTACGTTTGCTTTGCCTAATATTCTCTATTAAGTATATATATATATATATATATATATATATATATATATATATAGAAGTTGCATGATACTTTTGTCTGTTGAAATTGTTTATTTTCAGGAAGTATCACATAGATTTATTCAGTCTACAAATGACAGTCAAAACAATACACAAAGCAGTCATCGAAGATAAAGTATCCAAAACACTCTCTCTCTCTCTCTCTCTCTCTCTCTATATATATATATATATATATATATATATATATATATATACACACACACACACACACACACATATATATATATATCTATATATATATATATATATATATATATATATATATATATAGAGAGAGAGAGAGAGAGAGCTAAAGTACAATTAACTCCAGCCCACAACTGCACATGTATTTTTATACTCTGCTGTACTATAACAGTGGTATGGCTAAGCAGTATTGACGTTCACAGATACTGTTATATAATAACATGATAAACTCTGATTTATCCTTTTTCCCACATTGCATTTAACATTGGGCTGATAACATTAAAATTATTTTTTTAATATTTCATCAACTAACTAGATATTAAATAATTAGATATTAAAGCGAGACTTTCTCAACAATCTTTTGAATCTTGAACATCTCATGGGGTGGGGGCAAGCAAACATCAGTGGTACTTGTATCAAGTGATAGATCTGAAATCTCAGCTTGTGGAGATTCACATTTGGGTAATTCATCTGGCTAAATGGATCTGGAATATCATCTTGTGGGGATTCACATTTGGGTGACACATCTGGCTAATGTTCTTTTAACACATCGACTGGTCATCTCTTTGGAGCATGTTAGGTTGATATTAAATTTTCTTCAGTGACTGGCAGTTGCTAACTATATTTGTTTCATGAGCCATAGCTTTTATAAATATTTGGGGATGCACAATGGATGCCTTTGTTAATACATCTGTAAACATTGAAGTGTCAGGACAACATTTTTTATCCCACACATGCACTTTAAAACTTGAGTTGAGGTCTCCTGGTGATTTTCAGTACTCTGACATTTAATGTTTTCATGACAAATGATCTTGGCTGCTTGTGTTATTTCACAAAATGTGTTTTCGGCTGCTTCTTGTGACAGCTTTGCTGAATTCTTACCTTATCTCCTTCCTTTAAATCGAAAAGAATCTTGGTTGTCTCTTAGAGTAGACCCTTTTATGACTGAGCCTGCCTCAGTGTCTCTTAAATCTGATTTTAATTCCCAGGAGTCAACAGTGAAACAGGCAGGCATTCTCCCTTTTTATTCTATGACCTGCTATGAGCAGGTGATGAACCAATTACCTTTATATCGCGCATTTCTATATGTCAATAAGGCAACATGACAACTGCCATTACTCTGTTGTGACTTCTTCATCAAATGTTTCACAGTTTATAATCCTTGACTAACCTTACCCAGTGATGCTGAGAAAGTAATATAATTCCAATCTCTCTATAAAACTGATGAACTCAGTACTCACAAAATCCATATTATTACCTGAAATATCAACACTCTGAATGTTATGTCATGAAAATGCAACTTTCAAAGCACTAATCAGAGCCTGATCAACTACATATATATTTTGGAATAAAGGTTGTACAGTAGACAGTTGATTATCTGAATGTCAATTATCAGAAATGTCAATTATTCGAACTCAGCCTTCCAACGTTTTCAGGTAGGAAAAACCATAAAGTCTGAATATGTAAACGTGATACGTATTCACTTGTGCATGTTTTTTGAGCCTGTAGCCTGCTCGTGTGTGAAAAATATTCTTTATTGTCCACTGGAATCACTGAATGGTGGAAAAGTGTATTCCCTGCATATAGAAAAAACAAGATTTTAAAAGTTTTTTTATCCGGTTCAATGTATGTTTGATTATCCAAACAGTTTGACTGTCCGAACTACACTAGGTTCCAGTTAGTTTGAATAATCGACTCTCTCCTGTCCTAATCTAAATCTATAATTTACCTAGAACTGAGTAGAATAAATGTAGCCTCTCATGGATTTTTATTGCAAAAGGCTTTAACCATAAAAAAGTTCTGAACTACTTATTGTATTTGTATTTACATTTCTCGACAAAATACAATATCACGTGGTCCTTTTAATACTTGGGTATTCACAAATAAGACCAAGACTCTCTTCTATCACTTTTCTTTTAGAAGTATTATTTTGTTTCTCATAGAACAACATATTGCATATAACTAACTCTCTTAATTGAAAAATAGTCCTGAATTTGATTCTAAACAATGCACGTTTATTCTGAGCATCATATATATATATATATATATATATATATATATATATATATATATATATATATATATGTGTGTGTGTGTGTGTGTGTGTGTGTGTGTGTGTGTTTGTGTGTGTGTGTGTGTGTGTGTGTGTGTGTGTGTGTGTGTGTGTGTGTATGTATATATATATATATTTTTTCCATTTCTGAATATCCATCAGTAAGTTTCTATAATTTTTAAGCTTCTTTTCCATCACAGGCAGTTGCTGGTCTGCCCTAGTTACTTGCTGTTCATTTTTAAGTGCATCGCTCTTCTGCTCCTGTAATGGGAGCCCTTTGTTTTATCGTTTCACATTCAGATGAGTTCTGATTTGTCTTTATTGTTTCACTGAATATGTGAGGACTGCCAGCGAGTGTCCTGTTTCACTGAGCAGACTTCTTATTATTCTTTATTTATTATAACTCTGAAGTTAGGCAATTCAAGAGATATGTAAGTTGTTATATGCAATTTTATACACATCTCACTCTTTTCTAACTTTTTTATTTGTGGTGAAGTCATTTTAGTCACTGTGTATGTCTGTTGCTTTATTTAAAGTTAAATCTGCTATTCCACACAATCTTCCTCTTATGTGATCAATTTGAATACCACAAATTGTACCACCTTACTAACAAACCGTGTCACTCATGAAACACACACCCTTTAACTTGGTTCCTTAACCAAATAACATATGCATTAATGCATTCTATAGGACCTTGTGGCTTCATGAGGAATACATGGTCACTATAGAACAATGTTTTTATCTTACATTATTTCTGAATCTCGTGTTTCATTGCTAATGTACTATATTTCTTTCTCCCTCTAGAAACTCAGATGTTTTGTGTACCATAACATTTATTCATCTGTGATAAATTGAAAAGTACCTTCTCAGATTTTCTACACAAAAGGGAAGAAAGAACATTTTTGGACCACATTTTCCTATTCTTACACAACTTGCCCTGAAAGAAGGAGATTGTCTGGATGACAGCTACACCATGTTTTAATGAATAAACATATCCCATACTTTTCTGATTGCGTTTGACATCACTTCTGATACTGTGTAATGCAGGAGTTCATAATTAATGAAATAATGGAAACAGACAAGAGTGTTTTTACAACAGGCTCTTCAACTCTATTAGTCAGACTGCCAATACTATAGCAATAACCCACGCCTGGGTTGGTGTGGTTTGGTCCCGAGGACGAAGCCCGAGGGACGAAACAAAGACAACCGTGGGTAAATCCCGCATTACCCACACCCAGAAGTGGGTTATTGCTATTATACTATGACATTATTTAAGAAAATAAATAATTACTTTTCTTAAATAGTGGCATTGTATAATGCCTCTTTGCTGCCCTTCTGCAGCTGTCTGGTATCCGTGGCAGTTCTGATGTACTGCGCATGCCTACGCAGTACATCAGAGCTGTGGCCAAAAGCAACGGAGAAAGCAAGATCTCCATTGCTTTTTACTGTTTTGCTATGTTAAATGTGTTTAACATAGCGAGACAGCTTTAAAATAAGCAGTGGAGATGTCCGTTGCTTATTTTAAAGCTGTCTCGCTATGTTAAACCCATTTAACATAGCGAGACAGGTTTAAAAAAAGTAACGGAGAAAGCAAGATCTCCATTGCTTTTTACACACTGTGTCGCTATGTTAAAGGAGTTTAACATAGCGAGACAGCTTTAAAAAAAGCAACGGAGATCTCAGTTGCTTTTTTTAAACCTGTGTCGCTATGTTAAACTCTTTTAACATAGCGAGACAGTGTTTTAAAAGAGACTTATACTAATGGAAAAAGTCCGGGCGACCGGACCTTTTTCCATTAGTATAAGTCGATTTACAACGTGCACGCTGGCCAATCAGCGTGCAAGTTTTGGAATATTAATGGGGGTTCATGGTATAATATAGCAATAACCCACGCCTGGGTGTGGGTAATGTGGGATTTACCCATGGTTGGAGTGGCTTCGCCCTCGGGACCAAACAAAGACAACTGTGGGTAAATCCCGCATTACCCACACCCAGAAGTGGGTTATTGCTATTATACTATGACATTATTTAAGAAAAGAAATAATTACTTTTCTTAAATAATGGCATTGTATAATGCCTCTTTGCTGCCCTTCCGCAGCTGTCTGATATCCGCGGCAGTTCTGATGTACTGCGCATGCCTACACAGTACATCAGAGCTGTGGCCAAAAGCAACGGAGAAAGCAAAATCTCCATTGCTTTTTACTGATCTCTGTTGCTTATTTTAAAGCTGTCTCGCTATGTTAAACCCATTTAACATAGCGAAACAGTAAAAAGCAATGGAGATCTTGCTTTCTCCGTTGCTTTTTTTTTTAAAACCTGTCTCACTATGTTAAATGGGTTTAACATAGCGAGACAGCTTTAAAATAAGCAATCAGCGTGCACGTTTTGGAATATTAATAGGGGGTCATGGTATAATAAATAAGAAATCACACCTCATGTTTTTATACTGCAGCTCTAAATGATATAGAATCACAACTTTTAGTGAAGTAGCACATTTGTTACACTAAACTGCTAAAATTCAGCAGTGTTTATATACAGACAACATCTTTTCCTAGCACTCTAATTCATTCACAGCTCTCACATACAAGGAGTATTAGCCTACCCTCTGATTCTCTACAACAAATCCAGAAATGTGCTATTTTATCTCCCAGTTCAACTTTCCTAAAATTTTCCTTAATTTATCAGTGCATCAAATTGCTCTCCATCCTAGGATTCAAAATCTTACTGAAAAACTCTGGTACAACATTGTAGTAAAATAAGTTAGCTTTTCCCAAAAGTGCAAATGGTAGGAAATGACCATCATATGTGTAATAAAAAAAATAATCAAAGTCTTAATTAATATGACTCAGATGGATAATTTATTATTTTGCAGTAGGCATCCCTCTAAGCATACCACCCATTCACCCCAATGAATAACACACCCCCTTATATCATATCAATAGCTACAGCACTAACAATTTTTTTAATATTTCACTGTCTCAGAAAAGTATCCCCCTTCACAGCTAAACTATATTTGCATAATATAGAGGATTATGATTGCTGTTTCCAGTCATAACCAGCTTATTATGTATTTGAAACATGGATGCCAAGAAATTCACTCTCAAGGTGAATCTTGACATCTGTGTTGGGAACAGACATGATAAAAGATAATGATAGGAGAGACAACATTGAGTAGTGCATTGAGCTTTTCTGCTCTATGGACTATAATATAGCAAAAAAAAAAAAAAAAAAAGAACAGGAAGAAGGAAACTGAACATTTATGAGCACAACGTGTTTTTGACACACTGTACTCACATGGCCAGACAGCAGCAAACTTCTCACCTTATTTGCGTAAACTTTCTCAACAAATCCAAAAATAATGGGATGGAAAAAGTAACAAACTCAGGAACAGTTTTTAAATATGGCTCTAATTCACTTACAAGTTAATAGAACAAAAAAAAAATGCATGAATATGATAAATAAGTATGAAACTCTAATGTCTGGTGTTACTGACCGAGTGTAATCTTCACAGAGTACTCCTCTGTAACTCTAATGTCTGGTGTTACTGACCGAGTGTAATCTTCACAGAGTACTCAACTGTAACTCTAATGTCTGGTGTTACTGACCGAGTGTAATCTTCACAGAGTACTCCTCTGTAACTCTAATGTCTGGCGTTACTGACCGAGTGTAATCTTCACAGAGTACTCCTCTGTAACTCTAATGTCTGGTGTTACTGACCGAGTGTAATCTTCACAGAGTACTCCTCTGTAACTTTAATGTCTGATGTTACTGACAGAGTGTAATCTTCACAGAGTACTACTCTGTAACTCTAATGTCTGGTGTTACTGACCGAGTGTAATCTTGAGGGAGTGCTCCTCTGTAACTCTAATGTCTGGTGTTACTGACCGAGTGTAATCTTCACAGAGTACTCCTCTGTAACTCTAATGTCTGGTGTTACTGACCGAGTGTAATCTTCACAGAGAACTCCTCTGTAACTCTAATGTCTGGTGTTACTGACCAAGTGTAATCTTCACAGAGTACTCCTCTGTAACTCTAATGTCTGGTGTTACTGACCGAGTGTAATCTTCACAGAGAACTCCTCTGTAACTCTAATGTCTGGTGTTACTGAATGAGTGTAACCTTCACAGAGTACTCCTATGCAACTCCAATGTCTGGTGTTACTGACCGAGTGTAATCTTCACAGAGTGCTCCTCTGTAACTCTAATGTCTGGTGTTACTGACCGAGTGTAATCTTCACAGAGTACTCCTCTGTAACTCTAATGTCTGGTGTTACTGACCGAGTGTAATCTTCACGGAGTGCTCCTCTGTAACTCTAATGTCTGGTGTTACTGACCGAGTGTAATCTTCACAGAGTACTCCTCTGTAACTCTAATGTCTGGTGTTACTTACCGAGTGTAATCTTCACAGAGAACTCCTCTGTAACTCTAATGTCTGGTGTTACTGACCGAGTGTAATCTTCACAGAGTACTCCTCTGTAACTCCAATGTCTGGTGTTACTGACCGAGTGCAATCTTCACAGAGTGCTCCCTAACTCTAATGTCTGGTATTACTGACCGAATGTAAACTTCACAGAGTGCTCCTCTGTAACTCTAATGTCTGGTGTTACTGACTGAGTGTAATCTTCATAGAGTGCTGCTCTGTAACTCTAATGTCTGGTGTTACTGACCGAGTGTAATCTTCACAGAGTGCTCATCTATAACTCTAATATCTGGTGTTACTGACCGAGTGTAATCTTCACAGAGTGCTCCTCTGTAACTCCAATGTCTGGTGTTAGTGACTGAGTGTAATCTTCACAGAGTACTCCTCTTTGTACCTCTAATTTCTGATGTTACTGACCGAGTGTAATCTTCACAGAGTGCTCCACTGTAACTCTAATGTCTGGTGTTACTGACCAACTGTAATCTTCATGGAGTGCTCCTCTATAACTCTAATGTCTGGTATTACTGACCGAGTGTAATCTTCACAGAGTGCTCCTCTGTAACTCTAATGTCTGGTGTTACTGACTGAGTGTAATCTTCACAGAGTGCTGCTCTGTAACTCTAATGTCTGGTGTTACTGACAGAGTGTAATCTTCACAGAGTGCTCATCTATAACTGTAATGTCTGGTGTTACTGACCGAGTGTAATCTTCACAGAGTGCTCCTCTGTAACTCCAATGTCTGGTGTTAGTGACCGAGTGTAATCTTCACAGAGTACTCCTCTGTAACTCTAATGTCTGGTGTTACTGACTGAGTGTAATCTTCACAGAGTACTCCTCTGTAACTCTAATGTCTGGTGTTACTGACCGAGTGTAATCTTCACAGAGTACTCCTCTGTAACTCTAATGTCTGATGTTACTGACAGAGTGTAATCTTCACAGAGTACTACTCTGTAACTCTAATGTCTGGTGTTACTGACGGAGTGGAATCTTGATGGAGTGCTCCTCTGTAACTCTAATGTCTGGTGTTACTGACCGAGTGTAATCTTCACAGAGTACTCCTCTGTAACTCTAATGTCTGGTGTTACTGACCGAGTGTAATCTTCACAGAGTACTCCTCTGTAACTCTAATGTCTGGTGTTACTGACTGAGTGTAATCTTCACAGAGTGCTCCTCTGTAACTCTAATGTCTGGTGTTACTGACCGAGTGTAATCTTCATAGAGTACTCCTCTGTAACTCTAATGTCTGGTGTTACTGACCGAGTGTAATCTTCACAGAGAACTCCTCTGTAACTCTAATGTCTGGTGTTACTGACCGAGTGTAACCTTCACAGAGTACTCCTCTGTAACTCCAATGTCTGGTGTTACTGACCGAGTGTAATCTTCACAGAGTGCTCCTCTGTAACTCTAATGTCTGGTGTTACTGACCGAGTGTAATCTTCACAGAGTACTCCTCTGTAACTCTAATGTCTGGTGTTACTGACCGAGTGTAATCTTCATGGAGTGCTCCTCTGTAACTCTAATGTCTGGTGTTACTGACCGAGTGTAATCTTCACAGAGTACTCCTCTGTAACTCTAATGTCTGGTGTTACTTACCGAGTGTAATCTTCACAGAGAACTCCTCTGTAACTCTAATGTCTGGTGTTACTGACCGAGTGTAATCTTCACAGAGTACTCCTCTGTAACTCCAATGTCTGGTGTTACTGACCGATTGTAATCTTCACAGAGTGCTCATCTATAACTCTAATGTCTGGTGTTACTGACCGAGTGTAATCTTCACAGAGTGCTCCTCTGTAACTCCAATGTCTGGTGTTAGTGACTGAGTGTAATCTTCACAGAGTACTCCTCTGTAACCCTAATTTCTGGTGTTAGTGACCGAGTGTAATCTTCACAGAGTACTCCTCTATAACTCTAATGTCTGGTGTTACTGACCGAGTGTAATCTTCACAGAGTGCCCCTCTGTAACTCTAAAGTCTGGTGTTACTGACCAAGTGTAATCTTCACAGAGTACTCCTCTGTAACTCTAATGTCTGGTGTTACTGAGTGAGTGTAATCTTCACAGAGTGCTCCTCTGTAACTCTAATGTCTGGTGTTACTGACTGAGTGTAATCTTCACAGAGTGCTGCTCTGTAACTCTAATGTCTGGTGTTACTGACCGAGTGTAATTTTCACAGAGTGCTCATCTATAACTCTAATGTCTGGTGTTACCGACCGAGTGTAATCTTCACAGAGTGCTCCTCTGTAACTCCAATGTCTGGTGTTAGTGACTGAGTGTAATCTTCACAGAGTGCTCCTCTGTTACTCTAATGTCTGGTGTTACTGACCGAGTGTACTCTTCACAGAGTATTACTCTGTAACTCCAATGTCTGGTGTTAGTGACTGAGTGTAATCTTCACAGAGTGCTCCTCTGTAACTCTAAAGTCTGGTGTTACTGACTGAGTGTAATCTTCACAGAGTGCTCATCTATAACTCTAATGTCTGGTGTTACTGACCGAGTGTAATCTTCACAGAGTTCTCCTCTGTAACTCTAATGTCTGGTGTTACTGACTGAGTGTAATCTTCACAGAGTGCTCGTCTATAACTCTAATGTCTTGTGTTACTGACTGAGTGTAATCTTCACGGAGTGCGCCTCTGTAACTCTAATGTCTGGTATTACTGACCCAGTGTAATCTTCACAGAGTACTCCTCTGTAACTCTAATGTCTGGTGTTACTGACCGAGTGTAATCTTCACAGAGTGCTCCTCTGTAACTCTAATGTCTGGTATTACTGACCAAGTGTAATCTTCACAGATAACTCTGTCTGCTGTTACTGACCGATTGTAATCTTCACGGAGTGCTCCTCTATAACTCTAATGTCTGGTGTTACTGACCGAGTGTAATCTTCACAGAGTGCTCATCTATAACTCTAATGTCTGGTGTTACTGACTGAATGTAATCTTCACAGAGTGCTCCTCTTTAATTCTGATGTCTGGTATTACTGACCGAGTGTAATCTTCACAGAGTACTCCTCTGTAACTCTAATGTCTGGTGTTACTGACTGAGTGTAATCTTCACAGAGTGCTCGTCTATAACTCTAATGTCTTGTGTTACTGACTGAGTGTAATCTTCACGGAGTGCGCCTCTGTAACTCTAATGTCTGGTATTACTGACCCAGTGTAATCTTCACAGAGTACTCCTCTGTAACTCTAATGTCTGGTGTTACTGACCGAGTGTAATCTTCACAGAGTGCTCCTCTGTAACTCTAATGTCTGGTATTACTGACCAAGTGTAATCTTCACAGAGTGCTCGTCTATAACTCTGTCTGCTGTTACTGACCGATTGTAATCTTCACGGAGTGCTCCTCTATAACTCTAATGTCTGGTGTTACTGACCGAGTGTAATCTTCACAGAGTGCTCATCTATAACTCTAATGTCTGGTGTTACTGACTGAATGTAATCTTCACAGAGTGCTCCTCTTTAATTCTGATGTCTGGTATTACTGACCGAGTGTAATCTTCACAGAGTACTCCTCTGTAACTCTAATGTTTGGTGTTACTGACTGAGTGTAATCTTCACAGAGTGCTCGTCTATAACTCTAATGTCTATTGTTACTGACCGAGTGTAATCTTCATGGAGTGCTGCTCTGTAACTCTAATGTCTGTTATTACTGACCGAGTGTAATCTTCACAGAGTACTCCTCTGTAACTCTAATGTCGGGTGTTACTGATCGAGTGTAATCTTCACAGAGTGCTCCTCTGTAACTCTAATGTCTGGTATTACTGACCGAGTGTAATCTTCACAGAGTGCTCATCTATAACTCTGTCTGCTGTTACTGACCGAGTGTAATCTTCATGGAGTGTTCCTCTCTAACTCTAATGTCTGGTTTTACTGACCGAGTGTAATCTTCAGTGTGCTCCTCTGTAGAACTAATGGCATTAAAGACTGTTAGGCACTTTGTTCTGCCACACTTTCTATTTGTAAGTGTGGCAGAGTGAAAGTTTGAACAGCTTTTACAAGTTATTTTACCTTCTGCCACTGTTCTTTGCCAGCTGATCCTGTCCACTGTTAGTCCCTAGCACAAGCCCCAAGCTTAACATTTTTTGGGTGTTCTTAACAAAGTTATCTTTTTTCAAAGCTGTGGTGAATATAATCATGGTGCTCTGTGAGCATTCTTCAAAGTTCTGGACAGCCAAGAAGTACTGTTTGAAGACAAAAACTCCCATCACCTGTGATAATACCATTGTCATATAAAAACAAAAATAACAGCGGCAAGGTAAAATCACACAAACCGTTTATTGTTAGCACTTTCGTACAAATAATCCAATGTACTTCTTCAGACAATATTACCCAGAAACAACATGGTTTAAATAATCAAACCAATTAATTAAATCCTTTGAATTAAATTGTCACAAGACCCTCTAACATAATTAAAGGAATATACTCCATATTTTATTAAACCTTAAATATGTAAATTTGACATCACTCAATCAATATTTGTTAATATCAAAACATTCCTATTTAATCTTCTATTAACTTTCTATAGGATAATTATCTATCTAACGCTTTTAATTTTAATAAACATTTGATAGAGCATGCTTCATTTAAACCTGGATATTCATATGCATTCATCTGTAATTGCCATATCAGTTCACGTTCTTCAAGCTTAAGCTGCCAGGGAGCACCCCGCAGGTTTTTACGAATACAATCCACTATAGTAAACTGAAAACTATGTGTTTAAAACTCAGTTATGTGCCTAGCCAGGGCATTAGTATTAATGTTCTTAGTCATACTATAAATATGTTCATATATCCGTTGTTTAAACGGACGCTCTGTCTTACGTAAATAAAAAGCCGGACAATGCTTACAAGAAGCCAAATAAACTATACCCTGGCTTTCACAAGAGAACCAGCCTCTGATAGAATATTTGGTACCTCTAGTTATTACAGATGAACCAGACTGGACATATTTGCAATAATTACAATGCCCACATTTAAACATGCCATAAGCATGCTTATGATTCATTTTAGGAGCTTCAAATAACATTTTCAAGTTGGAACCTCGTTTAAAAGTAATTAATGGCCTCAGTCCAAGAACATTCCTAATCATCTCATCTTCTAAAATTAAATTTCAGTTGTTGGTCAGAATATTCCTGAGTTCAGCTGCCTTTTCTGTATATTGAGTTAAAAAGCTGGTGGTATAACTGTGTGCCCCTATCTCGTGAGTATCCTCAGTATTCAGTGATAAATCTAACTGCCTAGAAGATTCACTATCAGAAATATACCCTCTTGCCAGTTTAGGACTAAAATGCCCTGTTCTCCTCTTATGTTGTACCTCCGCAATAAGGTGATCAATAAGGGAAACTGGATATTGACGACTAATAAACATAGTTTTTAAATTATTACACTCCCACAAAAAAATCATCCTCACCAGAGGTCATCCTTGAAGCCCTAACCAATTGGTCTTTTACTACAGCTCTCTTTTGGTGGTACGGGTGACTACTATGGAAATGCAAAAAGGAATTACTATATGTAGGTTTAATATAAAGCTGTGTTATGAACCTTTTAGCCATGTTATCTTTAGTAAGTTTGATATCTAAAAATGTAATATTAGACCAATCAAATTGAAAAGTAAATTCCAAAAAGTTGGTAAAAGATGCCATGGTTTCAACTAAATGGCCTGAATCACATTCATCACCTTTCAGGATGAAAAACATATCATCCTGATATCTGGTGTACTATGTGACTTTGTCTTTAAAAAAATAATTTGGGAATAAAAATGTTCTCTCCAAAAAGGCCATGACAGCATTAGCAAAGCTGCCACAGTTTTGCAAGAAATATTCATTTTGAAACATAAAGAAATTGTTATTTAAAACAATTTCTAATAAGGCCATTATAAGATGTACTTCTGTGCCTGTAATTTGTTTAAAGAGAAGAAATTCTCTAACCCACTCAATTCCAATGTCTTGAAGAATGACCGTATATAAATCTTTCATGTTAATCGTCAAGAAACTAAAAGATGGATCGAATGCCAAACTATCCAAAGTTTCTAAAAAGTGCCATGAATCACGACAAATTTATGATTCAGTTCTTAATAGCGGTTTAAGTTTAGAATCCACCCACTTCACACAGGCATAGGTAATGGACTTTCGACCATCTATAATAGGCCTTTATGGTGGATCTCTAAGGTTTTTGTGTAATTTTGGTGTACCGAATATTACCGGTATCAAAGGTACTTGCATGCTCAAATACTGATATGTTTCAATGGTAATAGAGGCTTCAATGAACAATCACTAAGAAAAGTTCTAATACATTTATATGCCTGGTTAAGAAGAGAAACTTTTTCATAATTTACACTGTCCAGCACATTATTCATTCTTACGTTATATTCTGTTTCATCCATGAAAATTATCTCCCCACCTTTGTCCGGTTGCATTACTCGAACATTGTGTGCTTTAACATAAGTAATGAAATCTCTTTCTGCCTTAGAAATGTTACAACCTTGAGTACTACAATCATCATTATTCACCCAGACTCTAATATGCATTTCAGACATTCTTTCAAACATAACTAAAATACCCTGTAGGGGGGGATTAAATACACTAGACATTCGCTCATTTGTTGTTATGCTGGTTTGATTACCAAATATTATATTTAGATTCATTTTTCGCACAAACACCTTCAAGTCACAAATAACTTTAGCTAAATTAGGTTTAGAATTTGGAACAAAGTTAAAACCTTTGGCCACGAATTCAACCATACTTTGTGGAATGTTAATAGAGCTGAAGTTATAAATATTAAAGTCACCTTGAGCACTTTTATAAATGACCAAGTTGTCTCGCTGTTTTTCATGCACTACCTCCTTCTGCAGTTGTTCCTTCTCCTTTGTTGTTTGAAATTGCGGTTTGTATATTCCGCCCTGTTGGCAGGTCGGTTGGTGTCGTGGTGAAAATCCTGGCCCATGGGACTCTGTGGATTAGCTTACCTATGAAAAACCTGTTGAAAACCAGAAAGGAATGCTTATACGGACTAACATGATATTCCTGGGTCAGAAAGGGAATTAATGAGGGGGAAAAACAGTTATATTGTTGTGCTATTACAAGAGAAAATGTAAAGCATACATTGAATGCAAATAAATAAAATTCAGGGAAAATTGATGCATAGAATATGGGAACTTA
The DNA here is from genome assembly GCF_019279795.1 of Protopterus annectens. Classification (NCBI taxonomy): domain Eukaryota; kingdom Metazoa; phylum Chordata; order Ceratodontiformes; family Protopteridae; genus Protopterus; species Protopterus annectens. The sequence goes on along the minus strand of NC_056731.1, from coordinate 609,553,433 downwards.
GATATGTAATATACATTATACATAAATCTGTAGAGTAAGGAACTTGCTTTTGACTCATGGCTTTGCAACTCATTGTGAAACTTTTTCCCTTAGCACTGAAGCATACATATGCATTTCACACATTTACCTCCATGATACATGCTATACACAGGCATACACAAGTACCTACCTTTATGTGTATAACTCCAGAATAGGCCCTATATCTTATCTATCTATCTATCTATCTATCTATCTATCTATCTATCTATCTATCTATATGTATGTATGTATGTATGGGCCCCTTTCAGAAGCTCAAGTTTTCGGAAACTCTAACTTCGTATTGTCAAGATGAAATGACTGAGTTTCCAAAAACTAGAAGATTTTGAATGGAGATCATAGAACAGTGAGGCTCAGGGAATTTACCTTTTTCCTCAATGTAGTACTGTCTCAGAGTTGGTATATATAGTTTGCAGGGGGTGTGCGGGGTATGGGGGGTTGCCCTCTTGCAAAAACATAAAAAAAGGTAGAGTTTTGTTGTTTTTTGAAGTTTCAGTTTTCAGAAACTCAGTCATATCATCTCGACAATATGAATTTCAAGTTTCTGAAAACTTGAGTGTCTGACTTAGACCTACATATATATATATATATATATATATATATATATATAAAAATATATATATAAAATATATATGTATGTATGTACATATCTGTTGAAAGTATGTATATGCATATATATGTTAGTGTATTTTACACATACACACACACACACACACACACACACACACACACACACACACACACACACACACACACACACATGCACAGATACACACACACACACACACACACACACACACACACACACACACACACACACACACACACATGCACACGTGCATACATATACATACTTTGATTTCTAAACTACAAAAGATATCAATGTTTAGGAAATCCATCAGAAGCTCTGGTTACATTTCTAACGGTTTTGTTTAATTTCAGTTTCCCTTCAGGCACTATTAGAAGGCCAAAAAAGGACCAGTACAGCAAAGTGCCAAAACATTTATCATAAAAATAAGGAAGAAAGAGAGATAGAGAGACAGACAAAAATGAAGTAAAGGGAAACTAACAACATATAAACTCTTACAAGAGTGATAGTAAAAATGTATTGGTGGGGGAAAGAGGGATTTTTCTGTGGGAGAGGTGCATTTATATATATATATATATATATATATATATATATATATATATATATATAGTTCCCTATCAGAAGCCTGAAACACTATAAGCCTGAAAATCAAAATCCTGAAACCAAAAGCCTGAAAATTCAAAATCCCGAAACTCAAAATCCTGAAAACACAAATAATGCTAATATGTCACTATAAAGACACTAATATCTACCAACTGACCCTGACCCTAACCCTAACCCTAAGGTCCGTCACTATCGCACATTCACCTGACCCGCGCCCTAACCCTAACTCACTTAAACCGCCCCTAACCCCAATATTTGTCACTATTGCATACATGCCTAACCTGCGCCCTAACCCTAACTCACTTAAACAGCCCCTAACCCTAACAGAAAACCAACCGCACACTTACCTGAACCCAACGCATGACCTAACACCACAGGGCTAACAATAGCAAAGCCACAATGACGTCAGTATGTCCATTTTGTGTTTTCAGGGTTTTGAGTTTCAGGATTTTGGGTTTTCAGGATTTTGAATTTTCAGGCTTTTGGTTTCAGGATTTTGATTTTCAGGCTTATAGTGTTTCAGGCTTCTGATAGGGAACCATATATATATATATATATATATATATATATATATATATATATATATATATATATATATATATATATATATATATATATATATATATATAAAGAGGAAGGGTAGGAGAGGAAAGTAACAAAGAGTTTGTGTAGGAAGGATAGAACAGAGAAGGGACAGATAAACATAAACATAAATCACAGACATAGATAGACGGGGGTATGAACACATATGGTAGGGGCAACAGTGGAGGTACACTTGCAAACAAAGGGTGAACAACTGGCAGTGGAAAAACTGGACTACACACATGGTGAGGGGGAACACCTGAGTAGCAGATAATTCAGGGTACAGGGCATGTGCAACATTAACTCAGAGGATGGTACAACTAGACATCAGTCACACCCATGCCTCATTTCATGGGGTAGTCCCTGCATCTGGTGGCCTGACTATACCTGCCATAACAGAAGGTGTCAGTTGGTTATCCAACTATTGGAGTACCTCCGGTGTAATAATCCTCTGAACCTGTCAACTGGTGATACCAGGAACCTCTCTGAGTCATTCTCAGAAGAAAAGTCTTATCCTTCCCTCTTGAAAAGTTAACATGGAGGCTACCAGTAAGCACTCTACATTGTTTTCTGCAGGGTTACCTCTGTGTCCCTTTCCGAAAGACAAACATACAATTACCAGGTCAGATGTGAAAGTTAAAGAATAGATCAGTTCACATGTTTCTTCTCGCCTAAATTATAGGACCATTTTTTGAAGCAGTCACAAATTTAAGATTACTCACTGAAACCTATACTATAATTATCTAATTTATTCTGTTTGAGCAAGAAACTGCCAGATTGACTGGGAGGCATTAAAATGTGAATTGCTTATCAAGTAGGAGTGCATGCCTAGCTATTATTTTATAAACTGCACAGAATTCTTCAGAAATTAATATGTGATACTCACATGAAAGTTAAACTGTAACTGCAATTTATAACTATCATTATGAAATAACACTTTACATGTGCAGTCTCTGATTTTTTTTTAATTTGTTGGTGTAAAGCAAACATATCAAATGATAATTTTATTTGTTTTTCAGGTTGTGATATTGAAGTGGCAGATATTGTCGTCTTGCTTGACAGTTCTGGTAGTATTTCAAAGACTAATTTTGATATTATGAAAAATTTCACAAAGCAAGTGATAAACAGCTTTGAGATTGGACAGAACAGAGTTCACATGGGAGTATGTCAGTACAGCACAAATCCAAAGAAGGAAGTTTATCTAAATGAAATTTATGAAAAAAAGAACTTGTACAACAAGATAAACAATATTATTCCATTAAAACAAAATACTCTTACTGGATCTGCGCTAAAATATGTTGCGACATTTTTTGATCCACAGCAAGGTGGTCGCAGTATGAGTGTCCCAAAGTTCCTGCTTGTTATTACTGATGGGGTGTCCCAGGATCAGGTGTCCACTCCTGCTGCAGAGCTCAGGAATAAAGGTGTGAACATCTTTTCAGTTGGAGTTGGAAAGGCAAACATTTTTGAACTTATCCAAATTGCCGGAACATCAAAGCAAGTCTTAAAAGTGGAAACTTACTCTGACTTAGACAACATAAAAAGAAGGATTGTTCGAAATATCTGTGATAAACCTGACTGTGACAGCCATGGTAAGTTGATTATATGTGCCGATCAATGAAACACTGGTTTATAATGTTATAGGCAGACTCACCATTGCAATGGCAAGTATTACTATGCATGCTTGATTGTTAGAAGTAAGGCAGTAGTTTCAGTCTGTGACTTTTTATTAAAGTAAACTACAAAACAGAAAAGGTAATTTTACCTCCAATACCTGAGATGCTGTCTAACAGATAGTGTTAAAACTCTGTAAAACTACAACCCCATCACTGCACCTGTGTGGTGTGGTGCACTGGGAATAATGGTGTGAACTGTTCACACCTGGGATACACATTAGTTAGTTACCCATGGTGCCTGAATCTCCAACTCATCTGTCTACTGGAGTGCTCTCTTTGTGAAGTTTGTTTACCCTGTCTTGGTGGGTTTTTGCTAGATTCTCCATACTTCAAAGATAGGGTTAACTAGCCAGCTCATTGTCCCCAAGTGAGAGTGAGAGTGTAGAGGTGTGTGCGTGTGTGTGTGTGTGTGTGTGTGTGTGTGTGTGTGTGTGTGTGTGTGTGCATGTGTGTGTGTGTGTGTGTGTGTGTGTGTGTGTGTGTGTGTGTGTGTGTGTGTGTGTGTGTGTGTGTGTGTGTGTGTGTGTGTGTGTGTGCGTGTGTGCGTGTGTGCGTGTGTGTGTATGTCTGTGCCATGCAGTGCATTGGCATCAAACCTAAAGCTGGTTCCTGCTCCACATACATTGCCAAGACGAGCTTCATTATTCTTTAACCTGGAACTGGTTGATGGTCAATAAACATAAATGGATGAGTGGATGTTCACACCTTGCGATTTTTTAGACAGCTAAATTGTGAAGTCCTGCAGTCCAGCAAAGAATGTTCATAGGTATATGCTAAGCTGTTGATCAGGTACATCATTAGTAGCCTAGTCTTAAGATCCCAATTCATCAGTATCCTACAACATAAATAAGTATTACCTAGTATCATCCACTTTAATTCAGGGTATAAGGGGCCAGACTAGGGTGAATTCATAGTTTCCTATGCATTCATCCAGACTGAGCTTAAAAAGGGTCATGAAGATACTTTGATTTACAGCTAAGAGCAGTTTTGTCTATATAAGTCAAATTCTTTGACAGAGAGGTATCTCTTTCACCAACAGGACCTATTTAAGCTATAATGGATGTTCTGTACCTTTGAACAGGTGTTTAGGGTGTTTTTTATTTTACAGATGTGTAGGAGCTCACATAGGACTGGACCCTCCCTTTCAGGCCTTGTAGGCAAGGTTTAAGTCCCATCAAAGGAATCTGTAGGAAATAGAGAAAACAGAAAGTGCTCTAAGGCAGTCTGTGTAGCACATGGAAGACATGCAGCCGATTCTGTTAATGAGAAATCACTGTGGTCTTTCAGGTTGAGTCATATGTTTAGACAAATACATAACAAAAAGGACATTATATTCTATTATGAGTCTGATGAGGGAAATATAGAAAGTGGTTATAACTCCTCTTGCTCTAGAAGATGTACACCTGGTAATCAGTCTGGCTAGATAACAGGATTTTGTAATGCTTGTAGATTCATGGTGATCAAAGTATAGTTCATTGTCAATAGGAGTGCCCAAGTCCCTAATGGCTGTATAAGTTTTCTACTGGGTGTCATCTTTGTGATAGATGCATTGATGCCCATATTTGCCAAAGGACACATTTCTGCATGTCTTGACATTTACTTAGTTATTTATTTATTTATTTATAAACATTTGATTCTGCATGTCTTGACATTTACTTAGTTATTTATTTATTTATTTATTAACATTTGATTACCTGGAAAGTCTGATTGGGTAGAAGCCCATTTTCAGCAAAGGCCTGGGGAGAAAAGCTCCAAATTATTACAAAACATTTTAAGAACAATAATTTTACAATCTTCAAAAAGAAAACAAAAACATCTGCAGTTTAAGTAATTATAACAAATTAGACATAATATGAAAACATTGATTAAGGATCTATTCAAGATATATGACAGTCATTTAAATATTTAGAGCATTTTTGGACAGTTTGTAGAGAAATTAAAGGTAAAATAGTTTAATAGAAATAGGAATTGCTATATGAAGTGAGGAAAAGACAAGCCAATGGTATATTTAGAGAAAAAGTCAGGGAAGAGAATTTGATATCAGTAAGGAAGTAGGTGAGAAGGGAGAGTAGGAAGGTATAAGGGTTGAAAAGGTACTTGTTCACATTAGTTTATCCTAGTTTTGATAAAGAACAGAGCTAGATTTTAGCTAGGAAGTCTTTCAGAGTGGTTTTGAAAGATGGGAGGGAGGGTATAGACCTGATGGATACAGCTAAGGAGTTCCAGGCCTTAGCAACCTTGTAAGAGTACAGACAATGCCCAGCAGATCAGTTAGGTTTGTAGAAAGACAGGAGTTTTTGCTCAATGGATTGCAATGGCTGGCTGGGAACATAATTGTGCAGAATGTTTTTAGTGCTAGACAGGCAGATAGATGCTAGATAATTTTTTAGGTAGTAAGATGTCTACGTGTTAGTTGATGTGGCAGTTCTAAACAATTTAGGCTTTTCACTGCTATACATTGGTGGGTTCTGAAAGGGGTATGCACTGCAGATTTAGCTACTTTGTTATAGCATTGTTCAAGTTTTAATTTTTGTGAAGCCTGGAGGTTAGTACAGATGGGAGCTCCATAAAGAAATGCGGGGAGCAGATAAGTACCGAGTATACTTTTAGTTGCGCCAGTGACAATGTTTTTGGCTCTGTAGTTTTCATGAGTTTTTCTTATGCAATTTTGTATATGCAGGTCGAATGTAAGATTATCATCAACTATCACCCCTAATAGTTTGCTATTAGAAGTGACTTTAGTGGTTGTATTATCAAGAGAGAGGACTTTAAATTTAGTTTTTTCATGAGAGGGATTTGGGGAAAAAAGTGGTAGCTTGGTCTTTTTTGGTTTGAGCATGACTTGTGAGTTATGAAGTCATGTTTCTGTGACTGTAACCTTTCTGAGTAATTTTCTGGAGGAGCACCATGTTGTTGGATGTGCAAATGAGAACATATCATTGTACAGCTTTAAGGATACTAGACTGGCTTGAACTCTCCAGCATTATTCTTTGCAACCAACTGTCTCTAATTTACAAAATTGTAACACACCCAAACAGAATCCCTGCAATACAAAATCTAATCCTTCCTTACACTTTGCTCTAACAATAAGAACTTACCGTCTCCAAGGCCAACAAAACTACAGCAGAATCTTTATTTTCCAACTCTATATCTTGTATATGGAACTCCCTTCCTAACTCCATTCTCTCAAGTCTTGTCCACTAACCACTTTAAGCCATTACTTAAAGCTTATCTAAAACATAAGTGGCTATGTTCCTGTACTAACCCCTCATGAATGCTCTGATACATCACAGTATACCCGAACCATATCCAACATCTTCCCCGGTGTTTAATTTTTTATTTCTACCGGCCTGTCTTTACATCTTGACATAAGTCATACTTTACAAATAGTACTAGCCAAGTTCAAAGCCTAGGTTTTGTTGTCATGATGTAACAAATTTGTATTTTCTTATGTATACTACATTTTGTTTACTTTATACTTTACTGATTATTGTAATTCTTGCAAAAAAACTTACTGTTATTCATGGAGCTTTTCTGCCCGGGCCTCCAGTGAAAAAGGACCTGTGTCCAGTCAGACTTTCCCGATAAACAAATGTTAAATAAAATAAATAAATAATAATAAAATGTGAGTGGGATCATCTGCATATTGTAGTAAGGTGGCCTGTTAATGTGGTTGTGTAAATGGTGTTGGTGAAAATGTTAAAGAGGAGGGGACCAAGCACAGAGCCTTGTGGTACACTAGTGGTGACTAGGAAGTAAGGAGAGCACATGGACTGCCATTTTACTGACTGATACCTATTGGACAGGTAGCTTTTGAACCACAGAAGGGTGGGCTGAGAGACACCTAGTGAGGCCATTTGAAGCAGAAGTTTGCTGTGACAAACTGCGTAGAAGGCTTTAGACACGACTAGAAATAAGGAAGAGACCAGTTTGCCATTATCTCTCGTTTTATTAACAGTATCTATATAAGGTAGAAAGGCAGTGCTAGTACTATGGGAAGGATGGAAGCCATGATGTGTAGGTGGTAGGAGTTCTTCCTGAAGGAGATAGTCTAGCAATTGTTTTTGAATGCATTGTGTAAGTATTTTGGTGAGGGGAGATAAGATTGCTATAGGTCTAAAGTTAAAGTCTGCTGAATTTCCTACTTTATTCAGGGGAATTTCCTACTTTATTCAGGGTTGGGAGGGTGGCCTAATGGTTAAGGTGTTTGCCTTACAAACACAAGGTGCAGGGTTTGAGTCTCACAAGGGATAATTGGCTAGGCTTAAAATGGCTCGCAAGGGCAGTTAGCTTAGTACTAACCTATGAACCTATGGATAATGTGTGATTTTTTCCAAAGAGAGGGAATGTGAGATTCCTGGCTTGACCTATTTATAAGGATTGAGACAGGATAAGTGATGCTATTACCTGCTATTTTTAGATACTTGCTTTGAAGGTCATCGACTGAAGAAGAGCATGGTTTAAGTTGGTTTAAGAGTAGTTTTATATAGGATGTGGGCCTAGGTTTGAAGGTCAAAGTAGATGTGGTGATATGTGGCTGTTGGGCAGGGTTGGGATTAGATGCTGAGGAAGAGGAATCCTTGGTTAGAGATGCTACACTATCTATAAAATAAGAGTTGGGCTATATTGCATTTTCAAGTGGTGAGTTATCAGGATAGGGGTTTAGGTTGAATTTCTGGCAGAGGTATAAGATTCCTTTAATGGATGTCCAAATTCTTTTAGGGTTGTGCTCAGTATTGTACAGAAAGATATTATAATATAGTTTTTTCCTCAATTATTTGCTTTTTTAGTATGATTTGTGAAGAATTCTGAAGTTTTCAAGATAAAATAAAGTAAGAAATGGAGAAATTGGGACCATGAAAAGCCCACTTTTCAGGTGTGGTTTGGTATTCTGTGTAAAACCATTTTATTTTCTGTCTGTGTTTTTTTTTTTCTCATCTCAGGAATTTCCAAAAACTCGAACATAAAAAAAATACAAAAAAACATAAAAATCGATTTTTATGTTTTTGCAGGTAGGCATGCCCCCCTGCACCCCCCACACCCCCTGCAAAATATATATACCAACTCAGAGATTGCACTACATTGAGGAAAACTGTAAATTTCACAATTTTTACTGTACAGCGATCTCCAGTCAAAAGCTTTGAGTTTTTGGGAATTCAGTCATATTGCCTCGCCAATATGAATTTTGAGTTTCTGAAAACTCAACCAACTAATAGGGATCTATGTATTGCTGAGGTGCCTGCTGTGTGGAGTCTGCATGTCCTCTTTGCAGTTATGTGAGTTGCCTCCGGTTACTTCGGTTTCCTCCCATATTCCAAAGACATGCAATAGGTGGAATGGACACTCTAAATTGGCCATAGGTGCAAGTGTGTATACGAGTGACTGGTATGGATGAACTACTACTGCAGGGATAGCCACCCAGTAGTATAAGGTTTATCTCAAGATGATTGTCACTGTTGACTTGACACTTCGACCCCATGTGGTAAATGGGAAAAGGGGTTGTGGATGGATGTTTATACTGTACATATATATATATAAATATATATATGTACAATAAAGACAATTGTTGCATTTAAAAGTCCCTTTCTTGTCACTTGTGAATGAAGGAAAAGTAAGTGGTTGATCCTTGTAGCAAAGTTTGCTCTTAAGATTGGTACTTGTTTTGTGATTAAAACTAGGTGTTTCTTATACAATATTGCTAAGTTGTGGAACAGTAGTTAGGACAGGCCAATACCTCTGTAAAATATGTTTAACACTGGATGTGTTCCTATTATATGTTAGTGTATATCTACATTTAGTATTTTATTTATATTATGTATTGGGTTCTTGTGGTTAGATGCTGCAAAATAAGTGTTTAAAATCTGTATCTTATTTATTGAAAATTTAATTTTTAATGGTGCTGACATGATTGATCTTGTACCCCCTGTTGTTAAAATCATTGACCATAGTATGCATTTAAGTAAGCATGGTGTCATGATCCATGTTCAGATTTGCTACCTCTATTAACTAATTTCTCACTCTGTTATTATATATATGAGGGGGATCCGTACTAGTTCTGTTTAGGCATGTTTTCCTTTTGACAGTTTGTGTTGTGGAACTCTATTCCACCAGATGTAAGTTTCTTAAGTGTAATGTCCAAACAGTGACTTTGGGAGGCTGATATATCACTTTTAAAGCACAAAAAATTGTGGTATTAGAGATATAGTGCTTAAAATTATGGAATTCAGATGGTGTGCCTTTCCATATGAGGAAGAGGCCATTGATAAAGCACTTATAAAATGCAACTTTGTGAATGTATGGGTTATTTGAAGTATAAACTCCATCTCCCATTGCTACATCATAGTATTGGCGTAAGTATTTGCAACCGGGGTACCCTTTGCTATGCCCTTGACTTGTTTGTAAAGTTGTCTTTGAAAGAGGAATACATTATTTGTTAGCTCTACAAGCAGTAAATCACAACTAACATTAATTTCTGCTGATGCGTAATCTGAAAATTCACAGAGATATTCTTTGATGGATTTAATTCCAATGTCATTTGGAATAACTGTAAATAGGGAATCTACTTCCAGTGATGCAAAAAAATCAGCCATGTCCTTAGGAATGGTACCAGTCCCTGATAAATTCACTTTCAAGTTCGTCTCCAAATATTTAGATATGGGCTCCACGTCCCATCCACAAGCAAAAACAATAGGCCGCATAGGTGGGGAAACAAGTTGTCTGTCATTTTCTGAGACTAAATAACAGGCATATGCAGTATAGTCTACTGGTTAAGCAAAAGGAGACATTAGCCAACTTAATAAGAGGTCCAGTGAGTGCACGGACTATTTCTCAGAGATTTTCAATCACAGAGCAAGCATGTATTTAACTGATTAACTTTTTCATGCTAAACATGCTTGCATTAAACAATGACAAAATTCTCTGCAAACGTGTAGGTGTAGGACCTTGTGGTGGACCTCCTGTAATATCGATGTTAGATGTAGTGACCGTAGGCTACTAATCAATGACAAAACTCTCAGTAATCTTGTAGGTGTAAGGCCTTGTGGTGGAGCTCCTGCAGTATCAAGGTCAGATGTAGTGACCACAGGCTATTAACCAATGACAAAAGTAATAGTAAACCTGTAGGTGTAGGACCTTGTGGCAGAGTTTCGGTAGTATCAAGGTCAGATATAGTTACCACAGGTAATTAAACAATGACAAAAGTCTCAGTGAAATTGTAGGTAAAGGGTCTTGTGGCATAGCTCCTGCAGTATCGAGGTTAGATGTAGTGACCACAGGCTGTTAACTAATGACAAAATTCTCAGTAAACGTGTAGATGCAGAGCCTCTTAGCAGAGGTCCTGCAGTATCATGGTCAGATGTAGTGACTGCAGGAAATTAACCAATGACAAAAGTCTCAGGAAACCTGTAGGTATAGGGCCTTGTGGCAAAGCACCTGCAGTATCACGGTCAGATGTAGTGACTGCAGGCTATTAAACAATAACAAAATTTTCACTAAACTTGTAGGTGTAGAGCCTTGTGACAGAGCTCCTGTAGTATCAAGGTCAGATGTAGTGACCGTAGGCTATTAACCAATGATAAAAGTCTCAGAAAACTTGTAGGTTTAGAGCCTTGTGGCATAGCTCAAGCAGTATCAAGGTCAGATGTAGTAACCTTAGGATATTAAACAATGACATCATTCTCAGTAAACTTGTAGGCATAGCGCCTTGTGGCAGAGCTCCTGCAGTGTCAAAGTCAGATGCAGTGACTGCAGGATATTAAATAATGAAAAATTCACAGTAAAATTGTATATGTTGGACCTTGTAACAGAGCTTATGCATTTTTGGGGGTGGGAGGATGACATAATGGTTAAGGTGTTTACCTTAAAGACGCAAAGTGCAGGGTTTGATTCTCACATGGGGTAACTGGCTAGGCTTCAAATGGCCCAAAAAGAGCAGTTAGCCTAGTACTAATCTATGAACCTATGAACCTATGAAGATGTAGTGACCTTGGGCTATTAAACAATGGCAAAATCCTTAGTGAACTTCTCAGCATGCCCTATATAATGGAATAAATGATTTCCTCTTCTGCCTGGTGTGCAATGAGTAGTCATTCTCCAGAAACACTCTGCTGTCTCCCACTTTCAGTACCTTTTACAAAATTCTCAGTAAACTTGTAGATGTAGACCCGTATGGCAGAGCTCTTGCAGTGTCAAGGTCAGATATACTGACATCAGGCTATTAAACAGTGACAAGATTTTCTGTAAACGTTTAGGTGTAGGCCTTGTGGCAGAGCTCCTGCAGTACCAAGTTGAGATGAAGTGATCACAGGCTATTAATCACTGACAAAATTCTCAGTAAACTTGTGGATGTAGGGCTTGAGTTCCTGCAACAGCGAGGGCAGATATAGTGACTACAGGCTATTAAAGAATGACAACATTCTCAGTTAACTTGTAGGTGTAGGGCCTTGTGGCAAAGCTCATGCAGTATCAAGGTCAGATGTAGTGACCGCAGGCTATTAAACAATGACAAAATGCTTGGTAAACTTGTGGATGTTGAGCCTTGTGACTGAGCTCTTGCAGTTTTGTGGTCTGATGTAGTGACTGCAGGCTCTGCTCTGTGAAGGAAAATAATGACTGAGTGTAAGAGGAGGCAACACTCTTCAATGCAATGGTTCAGTCAACACTTTTACTACATGTTATGCCCTCCTGGAGAATCGGAATGTCAGATAGGGAGTTTACTAACAGCTCAGAGTTTGCAGACATTTACAGACTTGGACACTTTCATGCCCTTGATGTTGGGATTGACATCATAGAAGTAAATGCCAAAGAGAAGTAGTCCTAATACTGATCCCTGGGAGAAGCAACTGGTAACACCTCTTTTGATAAGAGTGTGCCTGCAACATTGATAAATTGGGTTCTCTCAGAAATCCAGTTTCCTATCCAGCAGTTATCACAAGGATTTGCATTTATTTTAATTAGTTTATCAATTATGCGAGAATGGAGGATGGTATCAAAGTCCTTGGCCAGGTCTAGGTAGACAACTTGAACCAATTTGCTTGCAACTAATGATCAGTGCCTTGCCCAAATAAGTCCACCAGGTTCAAGAGGCAGGATCTGATTTTAACAAACTCAAACTGACTCATCTCAAAGGCTTGTAGCCTGCTTATGCCCTTTTTAGTGTGATACATAAAGGTCCATAATCATACATTTCACTGCTTTAAGGATAGGTTTGCTGATGCTTAAATGTCTATAGCTTCCAGTAGCTGATCCTTGTGGTGTGAAATGACTACATCAGATCTCTACACAGTTAGTACAAAACTATTTGAGAGGCTAAAAGTGAATAGGCTTGGTAGTGGGTCTATGAGATAGTGTTTGTTGTTGATAAAAAGGGTGCTTGTCATATTATCAGGACTCATGGGGGTCATACTTCTCAACTTCTCTGCCCAAGGATTATGCACAAAGCCAAACATTCTTCTTCTTTCGGCTGCTCCTGTTAGGGGTCACCACAGCAGATCAACTGTTTCCATTCCTTCCTGTCCTCTGCATCTTACTCTGTCACACCAACCACCTGCATGTCCTCTCTCACCACATCCATAAACCTTATCTTAGGCCTTCCTCTTTTCCTGTTACCTGGCAGCTTCATCCTTAGCATCTTTGCCCCAATATACTCTGCATCCCTCCTCAGCACATGTCCAAACCAATGTAATCTTGCCTCTCTGGCTTTGTCTCCAAACCTTCCAACCTGGACTGACCCTCTAATATACTTATTCCTAATCCTGTCCATCCTCATCACACCCAGTGCAAATCTTAACATTTTCAACTCTGCCACATCAAGCTCTGACTCCTGCCTTTTTGTCAATGCCACTGTCTCCAACCCATATAACATAGCTGGTCTCACTACCCTCTTGTAGAACTTCCCTTTCACTCTTACTGGTACTCGTCTGTCACAAATAACTCCTGACACTCTTTTCCACCCACTACATCCTGCCTGTACTCTCTTCTTCACCTCTCTTCTACACTCACCATTACTCTGAACTGTTGATCCCAAGTACTTAAACTCATCCACCTTCACCACCTCTACTCCCTGCATCCTCACCATTCCTCTATCCTCCCTCATTCACACACATATATTCTGTCTTAGTCCTGCTGACCTTCATTCCTCTTCTCTCTAGAGCATATCTCCACCTCTCCAGGGTCTCCTCCACCTGTTCCCTACTCTCACTACAGATCACAATGTCATATGCAAACATCATAGTCCATGGGGACTCCTGTCTGATCTCGTCTGTCAACCTGTCCATCACCATTGCAAATAAGAAAGGGCTCAGAGCTGATCCTTGATGTAATCCTACCTCCACCTTAAATGCATCCATCACTCCCACCGCAGACCTCACCACTGTCAAACTACCCTCGTACATATCCTGTACCACTCTTACATACTTCTCTGACACTCCCAACTTCCTCATACAATACCACAACTCCTCTCTAGGCACCCTGTCATATGCTTTCTCTAAATCCACAAAAACAGAATGCAACTCCTTCTGACCTTCTCTGTACTTCTCCATCAACACTCTCAAAGCAAACAACGCATCTGTAGTGCTCTTTCCTGGCATGAAACCATACTGCTGATCACTAATCATCATGTCCCTTCTTAACCTAGCTTCCACTACTCTTTCTCATAACTTCATACTGTGACTGATCAGTTTAATCCCTCTGTAGTTACTACAGCTCTGCACATCACCTTTATTCTTAAAAATCGTTTCCAAAACACTTTTTCTACATTCCTCAGGCATCCTCTCACTTTCCAAGATTTTATTAAACAATCTAATTAAAAACTTCACTGCCATTTCACCTAAACACCTCCATGCTTCCACAGGTATGTCATCTGGACCAACAGACTTTCCGTTCTTCATCATCTTCATAGCTATCCTTACTTCCTCCTTGCTAATCCACTGCACTTCATGATTCACTATCCGCACATCATGCAACCTTCTCTCCCTCTCATTCTCTTCATTCATCAACCCCTCAAAGTACTCTTTCCATCTGCTCAACACACTCTCACTTGTGAGTATGTTTCCCTCATTATCCTTTATCACCCTTACCTGCTGCACATCTTTACTAGCTCAGTCCCTCTGTCTAGCCTTTTCTCCCTCCTTAGTGTCCAACCTTTTATATAACTCTTCATACGCCTTATCCTTAGCCTTCATCACCTCTCTCTCTTTGCCATGTACCTCATCTCCTTATACTCTTGTCTACTTTCTTCATCTCTCTGACAATCCCACTTCTTCGCCAACCTCTTTCTCTGTATACTCTCCTGTACTTCTTCATTCCACCACCAGGTCTCCTTGTCCTCCTTCCTCTTTCCAGATGTCACACCAAGCACCTTTCTAGCCATCTCTCTTACTAGCTCTGCTGTAGTTACCCAGCTATTCAGTAACTCTTCACTGCCACCCAGTGCCTGTCTTAACTCTTCCCTGAACATCACCTCACAATTACCCTTTTTAAATTTCTACCATTTGATCCTTGGTGCTGCCCTCACACTCATCCTCCTCTTCTTGATCACCAGTGTCATCCTACAAACCACCATCCTGTACTGTCTAACTACACTTTCCCCAGCCACCACTTTACAGTCTCCAATCTTCTTCAGACTGGCCCTTCTACATAAGATATAATCCACCTGTGTGCATCTTCCTCCACTCTTGTATGTCACCCTATGATCCTCCCTCATGTTAAAATACGTATTCATCACAGCCATATCCTTCCTTTTTGCAAAATCTACTACCATCTGACCTTCTGTATTCCTTTGCTTAACACCATACCTACCCATCGCTTCCTCATACCCTCTATTCCCTTCACCAACATGCCCATTGAAATCTGCTCCAATCACCAGTCTCTCACCCTTGGGTACAGTCATCACCACTTCATCCAACTCACTCGAAAATTTTTCTTTCTCATCCATCGCACACCAAACTTGTGGAGCATATGCACTAACAACATTCATCATTACACCATCAATTTCCCACTTCATAAACATCACTCTATCTGACATTCTTTTCACCTCCAAAACACCCTTAGCATACTATTCCTTCAGGATAATGCCTATGCCATTTCTCCTCCAATCCACACCATGATAAAACAATTTGAAACTGCCTCCAATACACCTAGCCTTGCTCCCCTTCCATCTGGTCTCTTGCACACACAATATACCAACCTTCCTTTGGTCCATTATATCAACTAGCTCTCTCCCTATACCAGTCATACTGCCAACATTCAAAGTTCCGACCATCACTATCACAGTCCTAGCCTTTACCTGCCTTCAGGCATGCCTTCCCCCTCTTCTCCTCCTTTGGCACAAAACCAAATATAATGGACTAAAATCAGTGACAATTTTTAAATATGACTTACTTAAAAATTTAATCAAACGTGTTTTTAACAACGTACATTTCCTGAACAATAAGAAGTTTGAAACTAATATCTGGAATTTTTGACTGAATAATCTCCAGTGATTTACCAGAAAAAATCAAAAGGTTTGTGGAAACCAGGGCAAATATGAGCTGAAGAATGTTTTGTGGTTACCCTTAGCTTAGGTGGCAACTGAGTTCTTGGTTGATCTTTGATCTTTTCAAGTTTACCTACAGGCAGCAATTTGGGTATTACGTTTATTCTTAAAAGGCTATGTGTTTTTTCCTTTTATTGTGTAGTATGTTTATGCTATGGACCAATACCTCAATTCATGCTTTAAGTTGGGCAGAGAAACTGTCCACACATGTGACAAAGTGTGATATGAGCTCATCAAGACAAGGAGAGTGTTTACATTTCATCAGGTCATTGGTTAGAGCAGGTTTGCTTTAGGATAGTCTCTTAAGACAAAAGGGTTATGTGGTAAATTAGGTTTTATCCTCACAGTCAGTGTTATTGACTGGTGATGAGATTTGACTAGTGGCAACTGTAGGTGTTGTGCATGGTGGGTAGTTATATTTTTGAGAACTAGTTACAATATTTTTGAGCCCTTATTTGTGGCTTGAACTACTTGATTTAAAGAGCTAGCATTTATGAAGTTAAGGAATCATTTTTTCATATGTATTTTTTGTAGTGTACGTTTCCCAGTTAATGGAAATACAGTTGTAGTATTCCAGCAGAACAGAGTTAGGTTCAATGGAGAAGGATGTCATTTTGTTTAGATATGCCTCATAAGGTGCAGGAGACATGACGTGGGTATGATAGTTACCTATGATGCGGTTCAAGGTCATTGCCTTGCCTACAGAGTCTTAACACGTTTTGTTTTCTTAAGAAAATGGACACATACTCTCTAATAACACTATAATTTTCAGAGATGGGTGTGAAAATTGCTAGCCACTAAAACTTTGCACTGCAGAAGTGCTTCCACTACTCTGAAACCACGTTTGAGTAACTGTGCAAACATTCATACTTTCAAAGATGATGACTGCCTGCAAGGACTAGTACATCTAGCATTTAGGAAATAGACAGATAGATGAATTAGACCTTCCTTAGAATGACACCAATAACTAAACCAGTAGTTAAAGTCAATTATCAATTATCCCCATTATCTGTTTTTCAGATTGCAGCATCGTTTTAAGGGATGGTAGGGTACTGCTCAAAACTAGCTTTGCACTATTTGCTTTTATGGGGGAAAAGTTGTCAAGTCAGGGTAGTAGTTAGGATGGCTCAAAGGGAGTGCTCCCCCAGGTGCAAGTTATTAGGGAAAGAGATAATCAGGTACTGATGGCATGGGAGTGAAGTACTAGCATACAGAAATGAGTAAAAAGAAATGTAACTAATTGTTGTGGAGCAGGTCCTGTTATAGGCTCTCCAAACCAGTTGAAGTGGCTGATTCTCTCTGGCAACAAGTAAAAAAGACAAAAAAGCCTATTTGTTTGAAGTAATCAACTGCTGTATTCCTGTAGGGATTTTACAGGCAGACAATAAACCAGAGTAGAATGTGTAAGTTCTCACAATCAAATAATAAAAACATGAAACAATCCTTCTTTGGCCTTTAAGTTGTCCAGTTTATTCAAAGTAATGAGTGCTTTCATCTATCAGACTTCATCAGATACAATGTCTCTGGCTGTTTAAATAACCCTAAACAAGGAGGTGTGTTGGAAAACAGCCCTTATGACTGGGTCTAAAACTATGGTTCCTGACTGGCTGATAGCTGGACCTGCTGGCTGAAGGGATGCCAAGTCCCTATTTAGAATAAGAGTTATGGATTCGCTAATAGTCATGCCAGCTGACTGGAGGGGAGGCCAAGTTTCTAATTAAAATATGAGTCACAGTCTGATAATGCTGTTATTCACCTCAATCTCAAAAAGACTCATTCACAATGTTAATATAAAAATGAAAACATTGTTTCCTGCTTTAAAAATATTTTTTTCAGAATTTTTTTAGCAAATGTAAAATCTTTTATTTTTTGTAGGTTCATGAGAAAAACATGTCAACATAAACACTGAATCAAGGGTGCTCATTTTTATGGGAAGTCCAATTCACCATCTATGTGATGATTCTCTCTGAAGTGGAAAGAATATAAAAAGAAATATGAGAATGCTCCTTTTTTGAGGCCAGATTTAACTAATTGAAAGATCCATTCATGTGTCACCATCCAGCTCAGTGGCTTATAAAGGTGTTGCTGCCAGTGTCGTCCTTCATAGGACCTCAACTTTTAAAATTGGGCTGGTGTGAGCTGGTGTTAGATTTCACATTTCAGTGACACTCCTAGAATAGTAAGAATAAAGTAAACAGTTTTGCTCCTGACCTGAAGCTTCTTCAAATAACCAAAACTAGAGCAGTAGAAAGGAAACCTATAGTAATAAAATAATCAAAAATACAGTTTGCCATCATGTTAAAAATAGTGGTGGGTGAGTGTCATCACTTGTAAGCCAGCTTTACTGGAATGGTTCAACAGATCTTTTTTGCTTAAAATATCATTAATGTATATTAATGTTGTTGTTGCGTTTTTTGGCTTTTCCCGGTTAGGGGTCGCCACAGCGGAACTCCGGTCCACTAATGATTGGTAGTTGATTTTTATGTGCTGAGTTACCAGCCCTGATGCACAACCTTCAACGAAGGTACGCCCATTCACGCATATCTCCATGCAGAAGACGCTCTAGCTGAGAATCGAACCGGACAGCGTCTAACTGTGAGGCGACAACTCTACTGCAGCACCACCACCGCGGTTCTGATATAGTCAAAATATGATTAATGTTTGTGAAATGAGTATTGTTTCACTCTTTAATGTTAGCCAATAGTTCTCTTCACTGTACTTGCATTGTGTCCAGAATTGACTCCTTCCTATAGAGTTAAATGACTGGTGTCTTAGTCATTGTCTCCAACTGAATGCCAAAAAATGCATCATCATTACATTCAGTACAAACAATGTGTTTTCACACTATGAAATCAACAACAGTACCCTAAGTACCCACAAAGTGGTAAGGGACTTGGGTTCACAAGTTGACTGAGACCTTAACTTCAACCACCATGTGTCTACTGTAGTATGGAAGGCTTTCTACATAGCACACTTGATTAGTAAAGGCATCATCTCGAGAGCAAAAGAGGTTATAACCCCCTCTATACTTGTCACTAATCCAGCCCATAATTGAGTATAAAGCACCATTCATCATGTGCCATACAAAGCACCTGCAGCAATTGGGGAGACCTCAGAAGTTTCTAACAAAGAAGATCAAGGGACTCAGCATGTGCTGTACACTGACCAACTAAAGTCCCTGGCACTTTACTTTGTATCATATAGACCTCTTAGGAGAGACTTATGCCTGGTTTATGGAGCAACCACAGACCCAAACCTAATGAATTTGTTGCATATCCATAAATCAAACGGCACTTGGGCCACCCATTCCAGGGACTTAAATATGGCCTATGACTTAAATAGGACATGCTGGAGGGACAGATTTATCTCCCAGTAACTACCATTTCTTTAGAATAGACTACCTATTCATGTGAAACAATCACCTCTATGACACTGTTCAAAAGAAACCTAGACGAGTGGATAGGGCACCATTAATTTTTACCGGGAATAGCACCAACAACTCTCCTGGACAAGGGCAGTAATTACTAAATGCAATCTTGGGTATTAACTAACATTTCTGTGGTATTACATTGGGATGAAACAGCTAGACTTAAAATGACCTCCAGGTCAATAGCCTAGTAATCTCCTATGATCTTATGGTAACATGTCTAAATAAAAGTGTAAATTCTTTTTTATGAAACCCATTGCTACTGCTACTACTGGAACTGCCTGAGTATCCTTCTTCCACATTGCCCTCATTTCTGCCTGCAAATCCTGGCATTTTATGACTTTGTGTCTCCTTGTACACAAAACACTGTAATCACTGGGTGCAGTAATTTCAATGATCAATGGTACTCTTGTCTTCTTTTCAAAGACTACAATATCTAATTTTATCACACATATTTTTTGAACTGTTGGTAATGGGTGATCCCATGTGATATAAACTTCATCATTCTCTACAATTCTTTATGGCTAATGTTTCCAAGACTTCTTAGCTACTTCAATATTGTAGTGTTTCCACAATCCCCAGTGCAATAGTCTTGCTACATTATAATGCCTTTTAGCATACAGACCTTTTGCCAATAGTCTATCACACCTAGCTGCAATATATGTGATTGTTTCCTTCATGTGTCTGTTTCTTCCAAATGTTCAATGAACTTTGTAAACCAATTTGTACATAGTCGTCTATTCTAGACTGCCAATATTAACCTTTCATCTGTTGATGAAATGCATCTCTCCTTAACCATTCCTGCATCAGATCTTGATTGACATGAAGTTATTCCAGGAGTTTTCTGTGCTGGCAACTATATTTATCCTTTTCCACATTTCTTGCCTCCTCATCTGATCCATCTCCTTATATTTTTCTTTTGTTTTTTGGAAAATTCAGTTGCTGTCTGATTTTTGGCTACTTCTAGTTTGAGTACCATTCCTGTTTTACACTGATATGCTTCTGCTAAACTAAGCAGGGGCATCATCTTAGACGTGTTCTTGTCAAGTTTTAAAACTTTCACTATGTTTAGATCTGGCGATATCAATAGATATGTATACAGTCCTATGATTGCAGATCTATACATATAATCAGTTTTGAGGAGGCCCATACCTCCTTCAGAGTGAGGAATATATAATCTTAGTATAAACTGATTTTTATGAACTGAAAGAGCAAACTTGTTTATAGCTTGGACTTTGTTCCTAGAAGCCAGGGCTGTTTTGTGTAGAAATGTTCATCTTCTAAGAATATACTTTATTGAGTTTTGTTTGCATTTGGTCATGTTTTATTGTCAATCCTTCATCAGTTCCTAATATTTATACACTCCCTCATCCTCTTTTCGTTTATATCATATTCCTGTCCCAGACTGATATTTTCTTGGTGCTACAGCTTTCCTGCTTTAAATGTTGCTTTTGCACATTTATCAAGAACAAATGACATTCTGATATTATCTGAGAAAGTTTTGACAACTTGCAGTTGTGCTTTCAGCTCCTCATCTGATGAACTATACAGTTTTAAATCATCGACATAAAGAAGATGAAGTCTTTACACTTTCTTGTTTTCTGGGAGCCAAATCATAACCATAACCTAATCTGTTAACTAGACAGCTTAATGGATTCATTGCAAGACAAAAGAGTAGCAGTGTCAATGAGTAACTGAAATATACCCATTAAATGTTTATCCCTGAGATAATAATTTGTCCTGTATTATGGTTTAGCTGCCGCGGTGGTACAGCAGTAGCATTGTTGCCTCACAGCAAGAGGTTCTCCCATTCAATTCTTGGCTTGAGCGCCTTCTGTGTGGAGTCTGCATGTCCTCTCCGTGGTCGGGTGGCATTTGAAAGTCATGCATAGAATGGGCATGCCTTCATTGAGTGTTGAGCTGGCACCTCGGCACCCGTAAAAAATCTGCTGCCAATCATTAGTGAAATGAAGTTCTGCTGTGGTGACCCCTAATCAGGAAAAGCCGAAAGAAGAAGAAGAACTCATTATGGTTTAGCTGCAAATTGGTTTGCCAATGTTTCATGCTCACTGTAATGTAATTCATCACTGTAGGGTATATCTTACACATCTGTAACCACTCCTTTATCCATGAATATGGGCTGCTGTTAAATGCTTTTTTCATAATTTATCCATGCCATACTTAGATTCTTCCATTCTCCATTATAACTTTATTTAACAACACATTATCCTTTGATCCATATGACTTTCTTTTGTTACCCTTTTGTTTTCTTGCCATGATTGAGTTTTCTTCTAAATGACTGTAAACTTTATCAATTCCAGTGTATAGTTTATACATCGTCGGAAGGCAAGTTATTGGTCTATAGTGTTTAGGATAGTTTGCAGATTCACTCTTAAGAAGGAGTGTCATTTTTCCTATTGTTAACCAGACTGGTGTCTGTTTGGGATGCAGAATTAAGAAGTTTTTACTTGGGACTAAATCTTTGTGTAAAGATGCTAATACTTGTATCCAGAAGTGAAGTATTGCATCTGGGTCTGGAGTTTTCCATTTAGGAGCTTTTCTTCATTTTGTTTCAGTTTCTCTGGCTGTTACTTCATCCCATTTCTATCCTGCACATTTGAACATCTTACTGTTTCTTTTACTTCTTCTATCCATTTAGCATCTTTGTTATGTTCCACAAGATCTTCATAGATTTTTCTCCAAAATGTATCTATTTATTTTTTTTGGTGGGATTTCTGTTCCATTTGCTTTGTTTCCCATTTCTCTCTATAAAACATTTTAGGTCATCGATTAATTGCTTATTTTGTACTTTTGCTTTATATTTATCTGCATATCTTCTAAGTTTTTCTGCCTGTGCTGATGTCTTTAGTTTATTATTTGCAATAGTGTACAATAGAGCCTGGTCTTTTATGATACTGTGCATTGCTTTTATCATGTCTATCTTTCTAATTATTTTTCTTGATCTGTGCTCTCCTCAATACCCTTCTAACAGTGACACACATTGTCTTAATTGCTTTATAGTTTCCTCTATTCATTACTTACATGATAGCATTTGTTTTTTCCCTTCCTTTCTCTTATTGCCCTGTGTTTTTGTGGTAAGCCTTTTTTGTTATCAATTTAGCTGCACAGTAATCTATCCTATTTACATTTGTTATATTGCATGAATTTCTGTTAATAGTCTTGATTACTGTGTTCATTGTTTAATCAGACTTGCAACATTTTGGGTCTTATTGACTGTCTGTAATCTATTTCTCTCATTGATCTTAATAAATCTATCCATCTCTATTAATTTAAGCAACTCTTCCCTTAGATGATTTTCTTCTAACCTGAGGGCACATTCTTTGTTCTTCATTTTCTGTGGGCATTTTAAAACAATGTTTCAGAATATCTTCCTGTGACATATTGTTTTCAGCTGCATCCTGCGTCATCTGTTGCTCTTTCATATGGGAACTCACTGGCCTATCACTCCACAACATTGACTGCATCAGTTGCCACTGTTTACTGCTCCTTCCCTTGCTGTGTAATTCCAAATGAAATTTTGTACTGGTTTCCTACTGGAGACAACAGAGTATCTTCGTGGCAAGTGATCAGATGCTTTCCGTTCCACTTATTTCTTCTTAATTTAGGGACTTATCATTCCATCATGCTGTGACATTACCAGAGTTGGATTTTCTGCACTAAATCCTTCACTTTGCAGATACTCCATGGCTTCAGTTTATATTTGTTTAATTTCTCCATTACTAATCCTCTTTTCTACTTCCCCCCTTTGTCCTCTTCTATTTTTTTTAATTTTCCATATCTGGATGCTTTTGCCTGTATTTCTCTTCAAAATAGCAATATTGCTGTTTTTTATTTATTTATATTTTGTACTGATTAGTTTTGTTTTTTCTTTTTACTTTGCATAAATATTGCACCATATCAGATCTCTTTTTCTTTCCCACAATCTAATGTGGTTGGTTTGATTTAACTGTAAAATACTGCAAAATCTATTGGTGAGGAGCTACTTGTAAAACCTAAAGTCTAAGCGATGATTGTCTCTTTGGCAGTTGATTGAGTTAATCTTGAGGGTCTAGTTTTATCTTCACCCATTCCATGTACTCAGTATATGGTTGTAGTCAATATTCCTTGTGCCTGTCACCTGCTTAGCACACCTGAAGTGGACCTACATTTGAAACCGAACTCTCCCTAGGGACAGGCTTCCCAGTCTGGCTGGGTAGATGGGTATTCCTTCCACTTTCTTCCAAGAGAGAAAAGAGTTGTACTCCCTTGCCCATGAACAGAACCCCAACAGCCACAGAGGACATGTGCAACTCTGTCCATGGTGTTAGTCGCAGACATTACTCAAGAGAGAAATGGTCTGAGGAACCAGAAATGGCCAAAGCAGAGAGGCTGGGAATTTTAGTAGGGTACTGAAGTCATAACTGAAAAATATGCCTGAATCCTGGGAAGCCAGACAGCAGTAATTGATGAAACAGATAAGCATAAAGAAGACACATTTTCCATTAAAATTACAGCAAAAAGCTCTTTAAGCACATATGTAGCCCCAAAAAGTATGTTTAAACAACTTTTACACAAGAAAAAATTGTTTAACGTGGTTTTAACAACTCCGTTCCTCAAAAGTAAACCGCAATGCACCTTATAAAAAAAAAGTGACCAAAAGTCACATGATAGTCTATAAAAATACTTGACCCTAGCTTAAAAGTAATAGATTTATAGAAAAGGTTAAAATAAGATCTGGACGTTTTTATCAAAAAGGAATTTATCTGCCCAGAAATGGAGAAGAATTAGCTAACCATCGAACCTAAAAAGCCGACAAAAGGAGCGCTCTTCAGTGCATAAAAGCTCTAAAGGATGTGGCACCTAAACCACTCTTTCTTCATCTCTGAGTTGGTTAATGGCATGGGTGTGTGGAAGGTGCCCTTTAGCTTTGGAAGACTGCAAGCTGTTACAGCCTTAGCAGGATGTAACCTATATAGATATGGCAACTGCAGTGATCAAATGATGAACATCAATCATTATTATGTGGAGATAAAGTATCAGGCAAATATAAAATACAGTAAAAACAGTACATGTATGCGATGGCTTGCATGACTCAGTCCACTCTTAAAGTGATGTGTCTATATCTCTATCTATATAGTGGCAGATGGGATTTAATCTCATGTTTGTTGGTGTGATATTGTTTTCCACTGCTCAGTTTTCAGTCTTCAAGACTGTTCTAACATTTTCCCTGAAATGTGTGTATTCAGGACTTTTAGTGGATGTTTTTCTGTGGCTTCACTTGCTAATGCCATGGTCTAGTGATTTTAAATTCATGTAGGTATATTTGTGCTGTCCTGCTATCATGAGTTCTCTTTCCCTAAAATGTTTTTCACATTTTTCTGTAAGTGTTTCCATGGCATGCCTTGCTAATACACTATTCTGAAGGATATATCCTTGAAGAGAGCAGTGCTTTGAATACAAGTATGTGGTCATACATTGTGCAACAGATGGCAGAGAGCAACGTCAATGGCCAGTAGTAATCACAGAGAAATGGCACGCCATGTCCTTTGGCAAAAATGAAGGAAAATCCTTAGCATGGAGTAATCAGTGATATAAATGAGACATTATTCAAAGTCATTTGATGGCTCAGTTCACTTATACAGTGATACTTACTGTGTCACTACACTGGTTGGCACTTACTAGCTCCCTGAGGGTTGCATGTTGTTTTATAACTTTTCTGTTTGTACTCTGCACATATACGACATTTCTCCTCTCACCCTTAGCTAAAATCATGGAGAAATGTATTCACCAGCAACTAGTACACTATCTCTCTCTACACAACATTATAGCACACTGTCAGCATGGCTTTCGACCTCATCACAGTACCACCACTGCCCTTCTTTCCTTTATAGAAACTATCAACAAAAATCGCAACAATAATCTTCTCTCTTCTGCTCTTTTCATTGATCTATCAAAAGCATTCAACATGGTCAACCACTCTCTTTTAGCAAACATTCTTGAATCTCTCTCATTTGATAACCTAGCCATGAAATGGTTTAGATCATATCTTAGCAACAGACAACAAGCAGTTATATGGGAAAACCACATATCTTCCCTTTTGCCTATTTCCATCAGAGTTCCTCAGGGCTCCATTCTTGGTCCACTTCTTTTCTCCCTCTTCATTAATGATCTTCATTCTGCAATCCCACAAGCCACCTGTATTCAATATGCAGACGATTCGACCCTCATTTGCACTGCTCCATCCACTACAGAACTGATCTCACTTACCCAAAATACATTCAGGACAGTTGAAACATGGTTCTCCCAACGGTTCCTCTTACTCAATGCCAAAAAAACTAAACTTCTCCTTTTTACCCCCACTACTCAGACCCCCCCCACTTGACTTCTCCATCTCCTCAGACAATGACACCATCATCTCACCTGATTCGACAACAAAATTGCTAGGAATTACCATCGACAATAATCTCTCTTTCGATCAGCACATTAACAATACCATCAAGTTAGTTAACAGAAAAATGGGATCCCTATATCGAATTAAACCCTTTCTAACCCCATCTACTAGAGCCAAGATCACCCAATCCCATCTTCTATCTACTCTGCTATATGCCTCCACTATTTATACCAACCTTAGGAAAAGCAATCTCAATAAACTCACAGCATGCTATAACAACACTGCCCGCTTCGCCACTGGTAACCCCTTCAGAACCCACCATTGTCTCAACTTAGTGTACTATATCAACCTGACAAGACCCCTATTCTCTCTCAACTGATAATCCCTTACAATAATCTCAACTCCCTTCGCTCCTCCCATAAAATCATGGCCAGATCAATTAAGTCCAATAACTTTGCAGGTGACTGTCTTTTCACTAATACAGTAGGAAAAAATTGGAATCTTCTACCTAGTGACATAACTCTAACTACATCTTTGCCTCTTTTCAAACAGAAAATTAAACTGTACTTCCAAAACCAATGGCTTTGTTCCTGCAGTACACCTGACTAATTTTTATCACTTTTCTCACTCTTTCTACTCCTCTACTCTTTTCCTCTCTACCCTAACTCCTACTCTGATTTACTACTTTTAGAATTTTTTTAAAGTTTTACACATTCTCTGTAATTTGTTGGCTTCTACTCTGTTTTACTACTTTTAGATTTTTTAATGTATTATATATTTTCTGTAAAACTGTTGGAATCTAGAATTTGTACTTTTTTTCACTTTTCAAATATTATCTCATTACTCTGTATATCTTTCATACATTTGTTCTTAAATTCCAACAAGCCATATCTTATTGTAATTTTGTTTTTGTTATGCATGTACCAGTAGATAGTGGAGCTTTTCTCCTCGGGCCTCTGCTGAAAATGGACTTGTATCCAGCCAGACTAGCCCGGCAACAAATGTAAAATAAAATAAAATATATATATATATATATATATATATATATATATATATATATATATAAAATGTGTGTGTTTTATGACCCCCTTGCACTCAGACTGTTGCAGTGACTCCCCTTGTTAATGCACTGCTATGAAACATTTTCAGGTGTAGAAGTTATAGGTTTAATTCCCTTGAGGACTTTTTTACAATCCTTCAGCACATGAACTACATTTCCCAGATATATGTGCTTTCTGATCACTTACACTCTGACTGCTGCAGTGGCACCCCTTCTCAGTAAATGGTAGATATACAGGCATGTGTATACACCCCACTCCCCCCACAGAGTAACATATATTCATTTTGTTTAATGACATTCTCTGTATACCACAGGTCCACCTCCGATGCTTCAATGTCAGGATTGTTGCAGATTGCTACATCATGCTACTTTATTATATCCCACCTATCCTGTGTAATTCGCATGCTTCAAAGCTGCCACATTGTCATCACACCTTTTTTGCTCTGCCTGTCCATTTGTTTTGTTCCACAACTCTGTTAACATATTTATGTTGTCCATCTCTTTCGATTCAGTTATTATACTGTAATCTCTACTTCCCCCCATCAATCTATGGTACTTTCCTTTCTATTGCACATTTTTCTGTACATACATTTGCTGCTGGTGATTACATCAGCATTATACAACTGTGCACTCATCCTCCCATTCACTATATGGGATGATTGTGCACCATCATTGTTCACTGCAGCTGTCTGTATTTCGATAAGGCTGAGGGGTGCCATGGGTCTGTACACTGACTATGACAAGACACTCCTCATGATTCACAATGGCCTGCTCGCATCAATATCTGGTTAGCATTGCTGCTCATCATGCATGCACTGTAAACAGGGTTGCCTTGGCTGCACTCATGAACATAGTGTTTATGAATTCCCAGGTATATGTGATATGACCAGAATGAGGCTATAAGAATCACTTGTGCTTTGCACATCTTGGTTATCTGTATGAATCTTAGTATGAGTGGTACTGGTGGGAAGGCACCGAGGAAGCAGGGGTGCCAAGCATGGACCGGTGTGGGAATTGTTCTGTGCCCATGATGAGGTAGAATGGAACAGTTGCTGCATTTGGTGATGAAGGGTGAAGTGAAGATATCACAATAATGTTTTCATCTCAAGAGAAAATGTTTTTGACTCTCAAGTTGTTGAGAGACGAATCATGAGCGAGCAGTATGTGTCTGCTTGACCAGTCTGCAAAGATGTTGGCTTTCCCTAGGATTTATGCTGCTCTCAGAAAGCCTTCTGAAGATATGGCCCATTCCAAACTCTCATATAGCCTTTCTTTATTATAATTTCTTTCAGAAAGCCTTTTGAAGATATGGCACATTTAAAACCCTCATATATCATTTCTTTCTTTTTTGAGTTGTTTTTCTCCCCTTCATTCATTCTTTCATTCTAACAGCATTTCCAGTGCCCCGTGTCTTTTAATGGGTATATCAGCACGCCAATCAACCCTTGGCCTAATGCCCAAATTCAAGCTGAGGCCAGTTAAGAGCTTAAGGACATCCTGGGGCGTTATTGCTCTCCCACTTCAGGCCAGGATTTTTTCTTATTTTATGACCTATCCCTGTTTCCCACTTCCCTCTCCCTTACAGAGGATGTGGCTATGATTGAGGTGGGCAGGCATTGTGGATGTAAGATGCATCGCCCTACCTCAGATGCAGCTCAGCCATGTCTCCACCCTTCCCTCCTTTAGGACCACATCTCTCAGTGCCAAATACCCAGCCTCCACCAAGGATCTTCACAGGAGATGCCTGTTGGACCACCCTCCCCACTACAGATCATAACACCCGTCTGAACTCCATCAGACTCCTGAGCAGCTAACTGAAATCAGGCTGGCTGGGTCATAGTCAGGGCTTTAATCATCTATACCACCAGTGTGGCTAAGCCCTCATATCTTCTCGCCACAAAGGATAGGATCATGTTCTGCCCTGCTTGCTGATGTACCATACCACTGCCATATTGTCCCAGTGGTTAATTATACTGCAGCTTGGAGAAGGAGGTCTTTAAAGGTCTGCAATGCTAATAGACCACCCTCAGCTCTAGTATGTTTATCTGCAACTGGGCCTCTGAAATTACCCATGTACCTTGGATATGCCTGGCACCCCAGTCTGGATGCATCTATGGTCAGAGTAGTTACTGATAATGATTTTAGAAATGGACAGTCTGCCATAAGGTTTTCTGGATGTTTCCACCAAGAAAGGTGTTTTAGAAAAACATTTCAAAGCTTGATTACCTGTATCACCATGGGATGATGGTATAGTATAGTATAGTCTACTATAGTAACACCTCTGGATGAAATCTCCTTGATCCAGCTGTCCTGCATAATTGCCTGTCATGCAGTCATATACAGGGAGAGACAACACCCTGCTGCTCCAGCTCACTTCTGCCTCTACTGTGAAGACCATTTGAGAAATACCCTCTACCTTGAGAATTCCAGTCAAAATGTTGCAGAGGCTTTGGGGATTCCTGTACAAAAGGTTCTCCAGTGCTTTCTGTTTCCTCTGTAAACATCTTTGAGGAGGTCTGAACTTCACACAATGCAACTGAACTAATGCTTGCCACTTGATTCTCCAAGTATGTATCAGAGACCACTTCTTCAGACATTTTAAGATTTTGTTTACCTGGTCTGTCTGAGAATGTAACATATGCATCATGTAGTTCATGGCCCTAAGAGTCTACATATCTGAAGCACATACTCATGCTTTCCCAGCCTCTCCATCATTCGGGAGTCTTTGTATTGAGGCTATATGGCTTGGTTATCCTCTGGAACCTCTCATCTGGTGGAAGCTGACACAACATTAGAGACTACATATGATCTCCTTGTCAGTACACAACACTCTATCAGATTTCCTCATGATCGTTTCAACCATGTCTGGCTCCCTCCAGCTCTAGTACAAATTAAGCCTATTAATTTATCAGCCAGATCCACCTAGGCTGCTGCTGGAGAGGACCTGTAGGCTGTCTGAGGGTTCTCTTCTTCTGGGGAATTGGAGTCAGTGAGCCATGACCTCCTCTATTGCATCATCTCCAGTACCTCTCCAAATTTCAGGTCTTCTGGAGGAGAAAGGGAAAGCCTCCTCTTCACTGAGATCTGTGTCTAGTGTGAGAGACACTGCAGGTGAGTCAAGGTTCCTCCTCTTGCATGCTCTCTTCCTTGGACTACTTGGGAGAGGATTACTAGCTATATAGACAATAGTCTAATCCAGATGCCAAATACTCTGTGTGCTTTTCATGTGTTTGGTCATTAATGTTCAAGAGGAATGACAGTCTACTAGATCCTAACTCAGTGACAAACGTGGAAGAACCTGAACAATCAAGAAAACGTCCCAACCAAGTAATCCTCAAAAGTCTGCTTGACACTGAGGGTCCTTCTGAGGTGCCAAGATGGTTGACATCAACAACTGTTATACTGACAACTGCTCCAACAACATAGTGGGGGGATTGGACCTCAGTGCTGACCATTAACCCCAACAACAACAATGATGTGGCTACAAGGATGGGCTTCAACACCGAAGGGTCAGATGTCAAATGCATCAACACTGGCAAGGCCCCAGAAATCACTGGCACTGGTGCCAGTTCCAACACATCAGTGCTACCTCTGTCACACCTAGTGGAGGTCAGTGCCAACACTGCCAGTATTGACATATCCAACAGTTTCTTAGGTGCTGGCATTGAGTTAAAATATATAAGGGGTACCAAGGTACTCAGCAGTGCTTCTCCAGTAGGTTCCAAAACTCAAAGCACTGATAGAGAGTCCAGAGTAGGAACTGAAGCAGCAGGGAGTTGGCCATCTTCACACACCACCACAGACACAGAGGAAACCAAGAGAACACCTAATTGAAGTTGGGCATCAATATTTTGTCCTAGTCTGGAGACCTGGAAAAGTGGAAGGATGTAGTTAAAGCTGGTCAGTTCAACAGAAATCAGGACAATTATCCCAGAGAAACTTCCTGCTCTTCCAAGAAGGGAAGTCAGCTGACAGATGTATGCTGTGTTGCCAAAAAAAAGTCAGTATGCTTGAATCTCTTGGATGAAGAAATGAAGAAATGATATGAGGTATGTTGGCCTGAGATACTTTCTTCAAAACAGGCTAATAAATGTCCTCCAAGTGTCTTTTTATTTTCTTCTCCCCCTTTAGCTTGTTCTATTTTTGTCTTTAACAGGGTCACTTTTGAGCAATCCTTTTAACATTAATTATTTCTTTGATCTAGCAGAGTCCTAGTGCTGAAGCTTTTTCAGATCTGACAATCTTTGTTAGGATGTCTGACCTTAAGACTTAGAATACTTAATTGTCATGGGTTTTGCAATGGAATCTTATGGCCACATTTGCTTCATTTTTGTCTTTCTATGACTAAATTTAACAGTTAAATACATTGAAAACAATCTAAACTTGACTATAAAGGCAAAGGCAGAAGAAGAAAGGAAAATTTACACAGAAAAAATAACACTAGCATTTTTTAGAGAGTGTTATGGAGGGGGAGATAGAATGAGAAATAATAAAGTCAGAAGGTGCTAGCAGAGTCAGAAGTTCCAGAGACAGATATAGCAATAAAATATGTCCCTGATCTGTCAAAAAAATTAAAGATTGAGGATTTATCTGACTGTCAGAGCATGAAGAAAACCCTCCTATGATTGAACTAACTCCAGTTCATACCAAAGTGCTAATGGCAGCAACGAGATCTGGAATGTCAAGACAGAAGAGAGGTATTATGGGTAGTGGAGATGCTCAAGATAGCGATAGATTCATTGCTACTGAAAAGAATACCTACCTATGGCAACTAGTTGATGATCAGAGTATAGAGACAGCACCAACCTAAATCTATTGTACTCCATAGCCTCAGTTCAAGTAGTTATTTATTACTGCAAAGAGCTTGAGTTAACATGTACGGTCACATATTTTATAATGCCATCAGCTTGCATGATTTTTACCAACTTTGCGATTTTTAATCTCAGTGATAGAACTATAATTTGGATATGATTAATGCATTAGAACATGAAAATCTCCTCTCTGTAGTTATTGTTGGCCATAGCGCTCATCTTTTGAGTATGGTTTGATTTGCATCTTTCTCACACCTCTGTTTTCACAGTAGAGTAGTACGAGATCATCGATTATTTTGTCGAACTAAATAATGTATTGTAATCATTATCTTGAGTGCTTTAAAAATAATGACTATTTTTTTTCAGAATGCAGCGTGGATATCCTCATAGGATTTGATATATCAAAAAGAACCAAAGTTTCAGTTCTATTTGATGGACAGCGTAAACTACAACTGTACCTTCCTCAAATTTTGAAGAAAGCATCTTCTTTAAGCAGTATTACTTGCAGTGGTGGCTCTAGGCCTAAGGTCAGGTTTTCCTTCCTAGTACTTGGAGAAGGAGCCAATACCATATTTAGCTCACCGTATGACGCATATTATGAAGACGCTCTTCAGAGATTGATGTCTTTTCAAACAAGTGAAACATCATACTTAAATATTCAGTCCTTGCAGGTGTATTTAGAGAATCTAAACAGTACAGCAACTGCTAAAGTAAAGGTAATGTATACAACAGTGACAATATTAGCAAAACAAAAATACCTGTAAACTTAAGTTGCTGCTTTAGTCTTAATTTGTTAAGGCTTCTTTTTTCTTGTTCTTCCCGTTATTGCTATTATTAATATCATCATCATTATTGTAAACATGAATGTTCTTGACTTGCTTATTATGATTTAAAGTTAGTTTGTAAGCAGAGACATTTGTAATTAATGCATGATTTACTGATTCATTTGAATAAACCTTCATAGCTTTCCAAGCCCTGCTTGCATTAATTATTATACATTTACTTGTATGGTTCTATATCACATACATGCTACATTCTCAAAAAAAGTCTGATTTTTTTTTTCTTTTTAACAGGCTTTGCTGATGTTTTCCGATGGTCTGGATGATCCAGTAAATCAGCTGTGGAATATTATTAATAGTTATAACCATGAAAGTATGTGAAGTATTACTTCATTATCATCTTGCTTATTCAATGTTAGATATCATTTGTTTTCCATTTGAGTTTGACAGGCATATTATTGAGTCTATTTAGTATCATAAGACAGCAGTGTCTTTATTTTAATGATTTTGCAAGTCATGTAATACTCTTGGCAATAATCTTTAGATATAAAAGTGTGGATACATGGTTGTGGAGAAGTGAAAAAAATACTGTCTTACCTGCCAGCTGTAATCATCTAAAAGAATTAATTGTAAACGTTTGCATCATTCATAAGGTAATTCATTGTACACTTCATAATATAATATGGCTTCTGAGATTTTCTATAGTTTTATTTGTATTTATTTTTATGCTAAGCATGCCATTTTCCATTTTGTAATGCATTTTGCTGGAAATATAAGCAGAATTTAAATAATATGACAAGTAAACAGACTGTGACTCTACTAAGTATGGTTCCAGCGACTGAAGTTTGACTGGTATAAGAAGTGCTGAAAGAACCATCTGGATTAGGCTGAGACAAACACAAAGTAACCTGCTTTCTGACTCCCAGATGGGACAATATTAGAGCCAGTTAAATTAAGTTACGAGATTTTATGTAAGGTCGGGATGATGAAATTTCCCATATCTAATCAGCTGTACTTGCCACAAGGGTACAGAAGACACATGCTGTATTGGCGTATTGAACATTGAACTCCTACCAGAATTGTGTCGTCTGTCAAGGTTCAGGTATAAGATATATTACCTGTATTGCTTTTGTACCTTGAACAATAGATTCTACCCCTCTTGTAAAGTTAGATGACACACAAATAACTGATGCCTGACGCAGTTGCATGGATTACACGGGTTTGCAGCCAGAGAAAAGGACTAGACAGACAGGGAGAAACGGAAGTTAAAGTTTCACTTCACTGAAAAAGTTTACATTATTCAGTTACAGAAAGATTACACAATTTTGGTCTGTCATGTATAGATTGCATAATCTAGTCTATAGTTAAATTTAATAATCTGTCGCCCAAGATATTAGGCAAGAGGGACTTCTTAAGCAGTGAGCAACAAATGCAACTAACCAGTTAAAAAGTAGTTTGCCTATCCCCCCACCACCAGGAGTGTGATTAATAAAATGACAGGGTATAATTAGAGGTCATCAAGAATATGACAAAAAAAAATTAAGAAATATATAGAAACAGCTGAGTAAGCACTACTGACTCTATATGACTCATAATATTTAATACTCTGGGCAAGATGAGTTTCTCGGATAAATAATGTAAAATCATATTATACAAATAATTAACACATCAGTCTTTCACATTAAATATCAAGGTGGTCTACCACTATGCAAACCATGGCTGAATGAATTATGGTTTGACAAATTCTGTAGGGTAAATTCACAATCCTTTACTGTGCATTATTAAATCTAGTATCTGAGCTTTATTGTCACAAATCATTTGCATTCATCACATTACTGACTCTATCTCTTCTTCTTCTTCTTGTTTTGCATCTTTCCCAGGAAAAGCCCAGTAATTCTTCTACCTGTTTTCCATTGGCTCATTCATTCCTTCTGGGGCAAGTGTCAGGCATTTCCAAACTGTATAAGAGCCCTTTGGCCCAATTGCTGCCATTCAGGAGCCTCATCAGTGAATGTATTTCCCTGGAGGTATTAAGAAACACCCTAGTTTACTGGACCATCCTAACCCTTCCTACAGGCAGCCACCATACTTACCATGGTTGCCCTGGCCTATACCACAAACAATCACCTACCCACCAAAAGGAATCGCTCATGTGGCAGGTCAAGCCATATCATCCTGATAGGAAGAGATGGCTCTTTAACCCCATGCTCTCCCCTAGCCTTTCCAACACTCATGAAGCTACTCAGTCACCTGGTTTATAGTCAGAGGTTCATTCTTGTACACCATGAGGTAGGACCATCATAGACTTTATCTCTGCCCATGGATTCTATTGCTATACCACTGACAAGCAATTGTGGGTCATCTGATCAATTAAAACAAATAAGCCAACAAATGAAAACCAGCCTATGTGTGGCTTTCTAAGGAAGAAGAAAAAACTAATGGACAAACACCAACAACTCTTGCTCTTTATAGGAGAAGATCACCACAGATCTCCTTACAATCATAGTAATTATTATAACCATTTTGCAATCATGGCAACTTGCAGAAAGGAACAAGTTCCTGAATTTTAGTTATACGTATAACCATCATATTGACAGAATAACTTTACTTTTACTAAATGATATCAGTTTGTTAACTCTTCATTCTATTCATAGCTTCATAGGACATTACTAGGCTAACAGCTTAAGAGACCTTACAGGCTTAGCCAATATAATCCAATTTTACCCAATATATGACCTCTAGGGGCAAGAGGATGGCATGGATTTGTGCCTGTGCATTGCTATCTTACAGATTGCTCCTATCCATAAGGGACATAGGCACTTCCCTAAGTATGAATTTGTGACTTCCAATCCATTGACCCAAATTGCATTTGAAGAGGGGCAGGGAAGTGCTCTGCTTAATGTGCATAGGAAGCACGTTCCAAAGAAGGGGCAATCTCTGAGACACATATCTGCCTCTCCAGCAGGCTTTGTTTAGGTCAATAACTAAGTTTCCATTCCTAGATTGGGTGACACTTATGCTGTTTGACTTGTGGATGTGTAACAGCTCCATCAGGGCTGGATTTGTGAATGCCTTGTAGGTCAGGAATAGTTCACCCATTAATAGTCGGTAGGAGACAGACAGAGTAAAGGGATAAGGCTTTTAGTCTGTCCATATAAGACATGTTGTTTACACCCTGTATTTTCTTTGTGATGAACTTCTGAGGTCATTCCAGCTGCTGTAAGTGCCTAGCAGTCAAGTACATTGCCATATGGTGCACTTTACTCAACTATTGGTCTAATGAAGGCTGAGTACAGTAGTACTATCATTTCCTTGGATGTGGATGCCATACCTTTATTTTTAAGTTGTGCCACATAAAAGGGTCCACCAGTGTGGACATTTGGCAGTCAAAGTTCAGGCGTTTATCTATCAGCTTACCTAGATCTCTCACCTCTGATTCCAAGAGATGTGCTATTGATGTTGTAATTTTCAAGGGGATTTGACTTCCCAAAGGGTATGACAATGCATTTTTTTTGCATTTAATTTTAAACCATGGTTCTGGCGTCAATCATTTGTCTGATCTAGAACCTCCTGAAGGATATTTACATCACTGTGGGATTCAGTGATTGCCCCAGCTTGCAGACACTGGCAAACTTTCTCATCTGGAGGCCTTCCACATTTTCCTTGACTTCAGGGAAATATGTTACAAACAGGAGTGGTCCCAGAACTGAACCCTGTGGCACAACACTAGTAACTGGCCTTTTGCTGGATCTGGATTCACTAACTTTTACCACGTGTCCTGTCCATGAGCCAATTGGCTGTATGTCTGGTGACACAGGGATTTATGCCCAGTTTTGTGAGTTTATTTATAATACATGAGTGAGGAAAACCTAGAGGTGACAGGTGAAGACCAAGTTGAGGAAGCCGAATTGGGTCAAAACCAGTGTTTGTAGGTCTCCTATGTCATTATTTATCATGCCCATGATTATTTTCTCCATTGCGTTACATATAAGATTAGTCAAACATATGGGTCTGTAATTTCCCAGATCAGTAGATGGTCCTCTTTTATGCAGAGGGATGACTGTTGCTGTCCTTTACTCTATCGGAACAAGGCCAGTCCAGAGGCTATAGAGATCCTAATGGGCCTGATAGGTCCTGATTTAAGCTTTTTATGAGGTAACCTGGTACATTGTCAGGCCCTACTTGAAGCTGTGTTTTTAGCTTTAGAGAGCACAGTCACAACCTGTTCTTTGGTGATAATTGGCAGTGGTGTGGTGCAGGGTATTTTTGGGGGGAGAACTGGGGGGGGGATGGGGAGGTGAAATTTGATCTAATTTTGTCAGCCAGCAGATTTGCTATGTCTTCCGTCTAAGTATAGGTGATGCCATCTACAATTAATTCAACACATTGTTAATTGTTGCCCTTGAGATTGTGGACATAACTGAAAAATGGATTATGATTATCCTTTGTTTTGGTGGCTATTTTTACCTCAAAGTCTGCTTTCAGAGAATTGACTAGTACCCTGATTCACTTGTTTAGACTAATGAGGGACTTACCTCTCTGTTATGCACAGTCCTTCTTATTTATCATTAGTATTTTATTTCTTTTGTTGTATAACCTATTAATACTAGGGGTCTACCAGGATGGCTTATTTTTGCAGTTTGACCTGGGTTTGTTTCGGGTCTGGTACTACTATTTTTATGCAGTTGTTTATATGGTCATACAGGGCTTTTGTGTATGTCTCTGCATAGGTTTCTGTGTTTTCTGGATTTGGGGGAACTTGGAAACTACCTATACCATCCATTAAAAGGGGGTAATTTACCTTAGAGAAGTCCTTACATTTTTTGCATTAGGTGAGGAGACTAGTTTTAACTTTATTTCAAGGGAGACTGCTTTGTGATCTGATCTTACTAACAAGGACATAACAGTAGGGGGGGTGCAGCACACTCCCATATTTGTGAGTATCAGATCTAGGATATTTGTTCCCCTAGTGGAAGTTCCGACCAGTTGTTCCAGGGCATTTGAATTTACAAGTTCAAGAAATCTTTTGGTCTGCAAGTTA
Organism: Protopterus annectens; assembly: GCF_019279795.1. NCBI lineage: Eukaryota > Metazoa > Chordata > Ceratodontiformes > Protopteridae > Protopterus > Protopterus annectens. Next base: position 609,515,906 of record NC_056731.1, on the reverse strand, counting down.
GTGGTTGTGTATGCCTCCCAATTAATGGAGTGGTAGTTAAAATCACCCATGAATATGGTATTGAGCTGAATGGTAAGTGGATCTAGTAACTTCAGGTATGATGTATGGGCTTCCTGGTTCATAGTGGGGGACATGTAGCTAGCAAAAATACAGTAATGGATTTTTCCCATAATTAGTTGGACATGGAGTAGCTCAAGCATGTCATATTGTTTGACCAGCCTTAAGTTGTGCTTATCCTCTATGTGGATAGATACACCTCCACCTTTAGCTCTTTCATGTTCAGTGGATGGTCAGAATGTATGAAAGGCATTATAGCCATGCACTGCAGGAGTGCTTTCCATGGCTTTGAACCAAATTTTAGTAACTGCATAGATGTCAGCATTCTCCAGGGTGAGGAGAGCTTCCTGGAGTGCAGATTCTTGTTGAGGGTCCTAGCATTAAGAAGTAGCACCTTTAGCTTGTCCTTCATTGCTTTTGTTATGTTGGAAGGTGTGAGTGTTTGGCAATGCCTAAAAAAGGCACTATAAGGGTGGATAATGATATGCCCTACATTAGAACATCTAGAGGAGACAAGTGAAGACCATCCCTGACAAAGCAGGGTGGCCTGTCAACCATGTCCTCCCAGGCAGACAAGTTTTGGACCCCTTTAGAATTACACCAGTAACTAAGCCAGTTGTTAAAGTCAATAATTTTCTGCTGGTATTCAGGCATCATCCATGGAGACAATAAAGTGCTGTTGAATGCTAGGCACATACCTGCCTGTGGCAAATATTTTGAGAGCTCAAGCATGTCTCTGTTCATATAGTCCAAGGAGGTACATCTCAGGTCATTCACACCCATGTGGACTATCACTAAGTCATTCTGGTACTTAGGGGGAAGTGAACTGAGTGCTTGCTTGATCTGGTAAATCTTGGGCCCTGACAGGCAACTAACTGTAACCTTTTGCTTACCCAGCCTGGTTAAGAGGGACATCAATGTGTCTCACAATGGAGTCTCCTATGACCAGAATATTGGGTCGTAGAGTGTTTCACCTTATGAGCTTGGTAGTTGAGGCACAATGAGATGTGGCATTATGTGTTATGATGGGAATTGTCTTGTTTATGTATATGCAGAATGTCTGGGGACAGCACCTGAGATGCCTTTGAGGTTTAGGTAAGTTACATGTGAGCACCAAAGCATATGTGGGTCTATGTGTGTGGTCCTTTGTGGGTGCAGTGAGTGATATGTGTGAGTTGCTGATATCCTGTTTGTTGCTTTTGTCTGTATGTGAGAGTCTAGCTTCCAATGTCAGCATGTGACTACATCTCTCACATACTGAATTTGTCTGTTTGAGAATCAAGTGGTTGTCAGTGCACATAAGGTAATTGCTACATTGCCTCAGGATACCCATGTCCACCAAGATGAATACAGAGATAGCAGGAAAGTGCCCATCCATGGTAGCAGGTCCCCAGGTGTACTTGAAAGGAATAGGAGTGCTACCAAAAACAAAGTTACAAAATGTACCACAAACAATCTCAAAGATACAGATACAGCACTGTACTTTAAAGAGTTTATAAGTGTGATTATTGAGTAAAAGTACTTTGCTTTGTAGAAATGAGTCAAAAGCCACTAAATTGTATAAAAGTTATAAAGGCAGTAAAACCAAGATAAGCTAGTTAATAAGCCCTCCAGCCAATAGAACTACATGCAGAAATGTTAAGTGTTTCCTCAACCGAAAAAGACCAAGCTACTAACTAGTGCACTAGGTTGGAAAATACACTGATCTCTTGATGTAAAAACTCAGAAAACTGCTTGCTAGAGTGTAACAATGCATTACGTTATCCAACAGTTAGTTAGATAATGAAATCAAAGCAAATAAATTAGTAGAACAATGACAGGCAAAAATGCACTTTTTTCGAAATAAGCACAAGGAAAGGCAAATAATTCAAGATATCAACAGCAGTATAACAAGGAAGGAGCTTATAAAGCTCAATTTACAGTAAGAGTGGGCAGCTTAAAATCACTAGGTTTAAAAAGCAGATCAAGAAAGGCAGGGTTGGTGAGAAAAATAACTAGCAGGGAATCACAACTAGTGCTTTTAGTTTATGCAGGCATGGAGCCTTATCAAAAAGGATGAAGACCCAATAATTCATGGTGGATTTAATTATCACTCAAGAAACAATTCAACCAATGTGAAAGAAAATGGGAAATGTACAGCATAGATAATTTAATCGTCTATCTCTCACATAGAGCGAAAACACCAGGCCAAGCAGATTTCTTAAAATAGAAAACAAAATGGAGCAGGTAAAATAGAAAGCAGCTTTGTCACTTTAAGCAACTCACAGACAAAAAATATAGATTTACTTTCCTCACCCAGCAGGGAATCACCAGCAGTGCTTTTAGTTTATGCAGGCTTGGAGACATATCAAAAAAGATTTAGGACATTGACTGTGTTCTGCATGTACAAAACAACACAAAAAAAATAAAATAAAAATCTTTAAATCTTTGCATTGTACATTCAGTAAAATAAGATACCGACCACAAAATTAAATAATTTGAGGTCAAAATGCTCAGTACAATATATAAGAACAAATAAGGTCCTACAATGTATGATGACATCCATTTCACAGATGGAACAAGAGGTCTGATCCAGAAATGATCTTCTCCAGAAATGATCTTCAGAATAACAGCTATAGAATGCATGAATATGTATACATATTAAAAAAAAAAAAAATATATATATATATATATATATATATATATATATATATATACCAACAAAAGTTCCAGCACTGTCAGTAAAATGAAAAATAAACACCAAAGTAGGGACGAATTCTTTCTTTATTCCATAGCTCGCAGACATAAGAAAAAAATATATCCAAACCGGTTTCACCCTCTAGGCATCATCAGTGGATATCAAAAACACGTATCAATCACCTTTTTATACATCTCCCTTAAAAAGACAACCAATAGAATAGTGTCAATCCACTCATACTCACTCCATCACGTTTAATACATCCCATTTAAAGAAGCATACCCAGTATGTATTCACATTCACACATAATACAAATACACCTAATATATACCACAAAATGCTACCAATTTTCATTCAACCATGGCTTATATAAAGCCCCTAAAGCCAAAATCCACATTCTCTCTTTGTTATCTAGTATGGCATGTTTAGCAACATCCCCTGTAATATTCCTGTTTAAAGTATCTATCCCTACAAATATAAAATGAGCTGTACTATGGTTGATTGTGTGTTTATATAATGCACTCTGTACTCTTTGACATCTAATATCACTAACATGTAATGCAACCCTATTTTTAAAAGGCTTAGATGTCTGGCCTATATAGAATGCCCCACAACGACATATTGCCATATAAACAACCCATTCTGTTCTACATGTAATTAAATGCTTAATATCAAACACTTTCGAAGTATTAATAGAAGTAAAAGACTTAGTTTTAGGGATAATATTACAATAGGTACATCTACCACACGGATTACATCCTACACTTTTAGATATAATGGGGAAAACCTGATTAAATAAACAATTAAAAAATTGGGTAAAAACCAGGGGTTTGTATCTCCTATGTCATTTTTATCGGGGGATGATTTTTTTCCTTCTTTTTAAAAGAAGCCCAAACATAGGGCCCAAATTTTCCGACGTAAGGTCCTTTTTTTTAGAGGGATCCCTTGTTCCTTTACCCTACCAAAAGGGCTTTTTTGGGCTTTAGAGCCAAAACCTGTTTTTGATTTGGCTTTAGAGGTCCGGGTATTTGGAACTTGGTTGCTTTTAGCTTTAGAGAGCAGTGACAACCTGTTCTTTGGTGATAATTGGCAGTGGAGTGGTGCAGGGTATTTTTGGGGGGAGAACTGGGGGGGATGGGGAGGTGAAATTTGATCTAATTTTGTCAGCCAGCAGATTTGCTATGTCTTCCATCTAAGTATAGGTGATGCCATCTACAATTAATTCAACACATTGTTACTTGTTGCCCTTGAGATTGTGGACATAACTGAAAAATGGATTATGATTATCCTTTGTTTTGGTGGCTATTTTTACCTCAAAGTCTGCTTTCAGAGAATTGACTAGTACCCTGATTCACTTGTTTAGACTAATGAGGGACTTACCTCTCTGTTATGCACAGTCCTTCTTATTTATCATTAGCATTTTATTTCTTTTGTTGTATAACCTATTAATACTAGGGGTCTACCAGGATGGCTTATTTTTGCAGTTTGACCTGGGTTTGTTTCGGGTCTGGTACAACTATTTTTATGCAGTTGTTTATATGGTCATACAGGGCTTTTGTGTATGTCTCTGCATAGGTTTCTGTGTTTTCTAGATTTGGGGAAACTTGGAAACTACCTATACCATCCATTAAAAGGGGGTAATTTACCTTAGAGAAGTCCTTACATTTTTTGCATTAGGTGAGGAGACTAGTTTTAACTTTATTTCAAGGGAGACTGCTTTGTGATCTGATCTTACTAACAAGGACATAGCAGTAGGGGGGGTGCAGCACACTCCCATATTTGTGAGTATCAGATCTAGGATATTTGTTCCCCTAGTGGGAGTGCAGACCAGTTGCTCCAGGGCATTTGAATTTACAAGTTCAAGAAATCTTTGGGTCTGCAAGTTAGTGGTTGTGTATGCCTCCCAATTAATGGAGTGGTAGTTAAAATCACCCATGAATATGGTATTGGGCTGAATGGTAAGTGGATCTAGTAACTTCAGGTATGATGTATGGGCTTCCTGGTTCATAGTGGAGGACATGTAGCTAGCAAAAATACAGTAATGGATTTTTCCCATAATTAGTTGGACATGGAGTAGCTCAAGCATGTCATATTGTTTGACCAGCCTTAAGTTGTGCTTATCCTTTATGTGGATAGATACACCTCCACCTTTAGCTCTTTCATGTTCAGTGGATGGTCAGAATGTATGAAAGGCATTATAGCCATGCACTGCAGGAGTGCTTTCCATGGCTTTGAACCATATTTTAGTAACTGCATAGATGTCAGCATTCTCCAGGGTGAGGAGAGCTTCCTGGAGTGCAGATTCTTGTTGAGGGTCCTAGCATTGAGAAGTAGCACCTTTAGCTTGTCCTTCATTGCTTTTGTTATGTTGGAAGGTTTGTCTGGCAATACCTAAAAAAGGCACTATAAGGGTGGATAATGATATGCCCTACATCCGAACATCTAGAGGTGACAAGTGAAGACCATCCCTGACAAAGCAGGGTGGCCTGTCAACCATGTCCTCCCAGGCAGACAAGTTTTGGACCCCTTTAGAATTACACCAGTAACTAAGCCAGTTGTTAAAGTCAATAATTTTCTGCTGGTATTCAGGCATCATCCATGGAGACAATAAAGTGCTGTTGAATGCTAGGCGCATACCTACCTGTGACAAATATTTTGAGAGTTCAAGCATGTCTCTGTTCATATAGTCCAAGGAGGTACATCTCAGGTCATTTACACCCATGTGGACTATCACTAAGTCATTCTGCTACTTAGGGGGAAGTGAACTGAGTGCTTGCTTGATCTGGTAAATCTTGGGCCCTGACAGGCAACTAACTGTAACCTTTCGCTTATCCAGCCTGGTTAAGAGGGACATCAATGTGTCTCACAATGGAGTCTCCTATGACCAGAATATTGGGTTGTAGAGTGTTTCACCTTATGAGCTTGGTAGTTGAGGCACAATGAGATGTGGCTTTGTGTGTTATGATGGGAATTGTCTTGTTTATGTATATGCAGAATGTCTGGGGACAGCACCTGAGATGCCTTTGAGGTGTAGGTAAGTTACATGTGAGCACCAACGCATATGTGGGTCTATGTGTGTGGTCCTTTGTGGGTGCAGTGAGTGATGTGTGTGAGTTGCTGATATCCTGTTTGTTGCTTTTGTCTGTATGTGAGAGTCTAGCTTCCAATGTCAGCATGTGACTACATCTCTCACATACTGAATTTGTCTGTTTGAGAATCAAGTGGTTGTCAGTGCACATAAGGTAATTGCTACATTGCCTCAGGATACCCATGTCCACCAAGATGAATACAGAGATAGCAGGAAAGTGCCCATCCATGGTAGCAGGTCCCCAGGTGTACTTGAAAGGAATAGGAGTGCTACCAAAAACAAAGTTACAAAATGTACCACAAACAATCTCAAAGATATAGATACAGCACTGTACTTTAAAGAGTTTATAAAAGTGTGATTATTGAGTAAAAGTACTTTGCTTTGTAGAAATGAGTCAAAAGCCACTAAATTGTATAAAAGTTATAAAGGCAGTAAAACCAAGATAAGCTAGTTAATAAGCCCTCCAGCCAATAGAACTACATGCAGAAATGTTAAGTGTTTCCTCAACCTAAAAAGACCAAGCTACTAACTAGTGCACTAGGTTGGAAAATACACTGATCTCTTGATGTAAAAACTCAGAAAACTGCTTGCTAGAGTGTAACAATGCATTACTTTATCCAACAGTTAGTTAGATAATGAATTCAAAGCAAGTAAATTAGTAGAACAATGACAGGCAAAAATGCACTTTTTTCGAAATAAGCACAAGGAAAGGCAAATAATTCAAGATATCAGCAGTATAACAAGGAAGGAGCTTATAAAGCTCGATTTACAGTAAGAGTGGGCAGCTTAAAATCACTAGGTTTAAAAAGCAGATCAAGAAAGGCAGGGTTGGTGAGAAAAATAACTAGCAGGGAATCACAACTAGTGCTTTTAGTTTATGCAGGCATGAAGCCTTATCAAAAAGGATGAAGACCCAATAATTCATGGTGGATTTAATTTTCACTCAAGAAACAATTCAACCAATGTGAAAGAAAATGGGAAATGTACAGCATAGATAATTTAATTGTCTATCTCTCACATAGAGCGAAAACACCAGGCCAAGCAGATTTCTTAAAATAGAAAACAAAATGGAGCCGGTAAAACAGAAAGCAGCTTTGTCACTTTAAGCAACTCACAGACAAAAAATATAGATTTACTTTCCTCACCCAGCAGGGAATCACCAGCAGTGCTTTTAGTTTATGCAGGCTTGGAGACATATCAAAAAAGATTTAGGACATTGACTATGTTCTGCATGTACAAAACAACACAAAAAAATAAAATAAAAATCTTTAAATCTTTGCATTGTACATTCAGTAAAATAAGATATCGACCACAAAATTAAATAATTTGAGGTCAAAATGCTCAGTACAATATATAAGAACAAATAAGGTCCTACCATGTATGATGACATCCATTTCACAGATGGGACAAGAGGTCTGATCCAGAAATGATCTTCTCCAGAAATGATCTTCTTCAGAATAACAGCTATAGAATGCATGGATATGTATACATATTAAAAATTTTATATATATATGGAGTCACTTTAGAAGCTTGAATTCCCAAAATCTCGAACCTCATATGGTCGAGACCAAAAGATCGAGTTTTGGAAACTCGAACTTCTAAAATGAAACGCAAAAAAAAAAAGTCAAACATTGCTTTTACAGGGGGGCTTTGCCCCCCTGCACCCCCCATGTGGGGGGCTGTGCCCCCCACACCCCCCTACTTAAATATACCAACTGCGAGATCGCGCTACAGTGGGGAAAAGGGAAATCTCCCATATTGCGTTGTATGCAGAAGGGGAAAACGGGAGATTTCCCACTTCCTGTCAACACCACAAAAAAGATAACAACATTACATACACACAGAGCGTACAAGAAGCCTTGCCACTGTGTGCACGTAACGTTTTAAGGTAAGTAAAGTGTTATTTTTTAAAACTTTACATATTCGATATACTGAAATGTCAATCATATGGTCTCGACCATATGACATTCGAGATTTCAGTAATTCGATTATGTAAAGTGCTTCCATATATATATATATATATATATATATATATATATATATATATATATATATATATATATATATATGGATCTACTTTCAATTAATGAAAGTACGATCCACCGAATGGGAGAACCACAAACTCATCTCAACTCACTGAAAGCTCACTTGCAAGGAAACAACACACTGACAGCTCAGTCACTGAAACCAACTTTAAATGAACTAAACCCTACAAAATGGTAAAAACACACAAAAAAATACATCACACTACATTATGCAGGGGGGCAAGCCTTCCTGCACCCCCACACCCCTGCTATTAAATATACCAACTCCAAGACTGCACGACACTGGAGAAAAGGGAAAATTCCCTTATCCCCACTGTACCGTGATCTCCAAGTTTCTACATAATACACATAACCTACCAAACATAAAGTATATCCTCTTTGGAGTGATTTACCTGTAAAAATATTTCACCCAGGACACCGGGAGCGATTCTGCGCAACTTCAACACTGCATATGACAGTAAGTTCATGCAGCTAAAACACTTCCTTCTTCAATTTAAAGTGATGTATCCTATTTAACGGGCAAGTGCATTTCGTTAATTCAACTGTCAGTGATTTCAAATTTCCATGCAAGTGAGCTTTCAGTGAACTGAGTTTGTGGTTCTGCCATTTGGTGGATCGTACTTTCCTTAATTGAAAGTAGATACACACACACACATATATATATATATATATATATATATATATATATATATGGATCCCTATCAGATGACTGAGTTTCGGAACTTAAAATTCACATGGTTGAGACCATATGATAGAGTTTCCAAAAACTCAAAGGTTTTGAATAGAGATCATGGTACAATGTGCAACAGGAAATTTACCCTTTTCCTCTCTGTTGTGCGATCTCGGAGGTGGTATATTTAATTTCCTGGGTGTGGGGGGGGGCATACTTCTCAAGCTTTTAGAGTAAGAAATCTGGACAAAGCCATGAAAAGTCTTTCATCTTTTCCCGGTTAGGGGTCGCCACAGCAGAACTCCAGTCTGCTAATGATTGACAGTGGATTTTTACGCTGCCGAGTTAACATTAATAGCTCAAGTGATGCCATTCACTTTCTCTGCTCATTTATCTTCTAGATGTTGTGTAATTATTAACTTGTGTGTTATTTGGTTAATCAAATAAGTGCCATATAAGTAACTGGATCCAATAAGGACATGCATTGGCCCATTGGTGGCACAAGCCTAGAGGTGAAGTAAAACAGTAAGAATGCCAGCAGACATACAAAGGTAGCAGGATTAAAGAAAAACAGAGAAATATGTATTTTTTGTCTTATGGACTGTCCACTGTAAACCACTGAATTAGTACTTCAGACTTGATCTGACTTGCATTGAAAGCTCTTCATGAACCCACTGTAACATTCCAATACTATTCAAACTCAAATCTAATTTCAGCAATGACTGATGAGTCTAGACCTAAACTGTCTCTCATCACTTTTTCATTATTAAACATATTCATTGTATGCAATCTGGTCCCCAGGACATGTATTTATTATTTATTTACTCCTTTTGTATATAGGGAAAGGCCAACTGGGCACAAGTACCATTTTCAGTGGAAGCCCAGGGAGAAATGTTCCATTTTACAGAATGTGTAGAAGGCAATAATACAAGCGTTGCATAATAAATGTACATACATACACAAGACTAGTAATGAATTGTCAGTTAATCAAAAAAAAATAATAAATGTACCGACCTAGAATAGTAAATGTGTGAATAGTAAGTGAACATACATAGAATTTTAATGATACCACAGTTAATGTGAATATAACAGTTAAATGAAAAATTAAATATTTACTAATATCAAGCTTATAAGAGTCAAGTTGCTTTCAGATGGAATCGGCTGAAAATAGATATTGAATAGGAGACAGTGAAGTAATTACAGGATGAAGATGGTTACAAATAAAACAAATTATGAAGGAATATTAAGGAGGTCCCAGTAAAAGAGAGACAGAGATAATAGTTGTGATGAGTAGATGCTAATCAGATTGTTAAGAGATTATGGTGAAGTAGCAGTATTATGACAAGTTACATGAGTGGTGACAGTAAGGGTTTGGTAATTATCTAGGAACATCAAATGTACAGAGCTGGCATCTGAGTAGGTAAGACTTTAGTTGAGTTTTAAATGATTTTAGGGAGTGTTCTTGTCATATTGCTAGTGAGATGGAATTCCAGAACTTAGCAAGGTGGGGAACGAGTACTTGCCGGCAGAATTATTGGATTTGATTACATGTAATAGGTATTTATCTTGTAATTGCTGGAAATTGATGGACAGGTGTTAGGTTTGTATACAATGTTATGGATTTGTGGAAGTTGTGAGTAAGTTAGATAATGTGGGAGTTCATAATTCATAATTAACATAAAGGGAATATGTACTGCTGTCCCAGGTATGAGCTACCAATATCCGCATGCAAGCCAAGACTACACACTATCCACTTGTAGAGTTGAGTCTTTAGCTTAGAGCCTCAGGCCCCTTTCTCTAAGACTCTGTGAAATACAGAACCTGGCGAGAAAAGAGCCTGAGGTACAGGATTTCTGAACTACAGTGTCTACCAGTGCACATTACTCATGATAACTGTTTTTCAAACAAATAATTATTTTCATATATACACACACACACACACACACACACACACACACACACACACACACACACACACTCGCGCATGCAATTTTCACTGTAGGCTGACAGAATTTGACAATTCTGCACAGTTTCAGTAGTGCAGCCATAACTATAGAATTATTAGACAAGATACCCCACAGCTGCTACACTGTCTTGGTTCAGCCAAATATAAATGATAAAAATGATCATGCACATAAAATAGTAATGGATTGAGTACCCTAGCCAATTAAAGGCAGATGCAACAGCTTGACAATGTATGATCTTAAATAATATCCTCTTCTCAAATAGTAAACTCTTTACACTTCTTGGTAAACTGTGACAATGACATTTTAGTGTAAACATCAGAGGAGGTAATTTTCTGCCTTTTCTTCCTGAACTAGTCTGACTAAAAATTTAAAAAACAGCTGTACAAAACTAAACATATGTGTATTTTTGCTTGTAGCTGGGAGGGTAACAAAGCTGCTTTAGACTGAATAAGTTCAATTTCAATATCTTCACCACTACCACAAAAATGTGCCATATGCCACAACCTGCCACCAGATATGAAGAACAGATTAACAGTGATAAAATTCAAGCTCCTCCTACTTCAATGGCTACCATGTCTCTGTACTAATTATATCCTCACTAGTAACACATTTGAAAAATGTGTACTTGTATAACCTTGAAGGTTCTCTCCCCAGATCATCTAAAAAATATGGTCTGGCCAAGAAGGGTTGATCCAGCTAACAAAATATAAATAAAGTAAACTATATCATGCACACATCTTAGCATTAGCATAGTTGCTTTGTTAGTCATTGGTTATATATACTGTTTCATTGGAATCATTACTATAATCATTATATATCATTACTATAAAGTCATCAGAGATTGAAAGTGAAGCAATCGCACATTTACTCATCAAGGGGTCAGGAGAGGGCGAGTCTGCTATTTGCTTGTCTTTCACTGCTTTTAGAGCTGGTAACTTTAAAGCATACAGTTGTTGTTGTTGTGTCTTTCGGCTTTTCCTGGTTAGGGGTCGCCACAGTGGAACTCCGGTCCGCTAATGATTGGTAGTTGATTTTTACGTTCCGAGTTACCAGCCCTGACACACAACCTTCATCGAAGGTACGCCCATTCATGCATGTCTCCACGCAGAAGACACTCTAGCTGAGAATCAAAATTTAAAGCGTCTGACTGTGAGGTGACAACGCTAACAATCTATAATACTGTAGCAAGTAAGCTGTGAAAAGGCATAAAAATGTTAAAAAATTGGGTGGTGGTTTAGAATTTACAGAGAAAAGATTGTCTCCCTGAAATACCTAATGTTATTCAGAGTGACCCATAAAACAGTGCCATCTTACTTTGGGGAGGTCTTTGTAGTAGTTTAACAAATGGGCAAACTAACAAACAGTACTGCCTGACAAACCTAGGATGTGGAACAGTTAATACTGGGCTGAAATGACCACCACAAACAAGTCCAACTTGTAAGGTGACCATCTAAGTTAAAGTGTTTTCTGAATATGTTGCGGGATATCTAGATTGCCCATTACCATACATCCTACCCCTGAAGGATATTCTGAAGATATGCAGCAGATGTGGCAGCAGCTTTTTCAAATATATTATAATGGTACCTGTCAGTTTTTTATCGTATTATTCATAACAAAAAGTAATTCAGTGAAAACATCCATCTGACAAACGTATGCTTTCGCAAAAGCAGGCCTTGTTTGACTTGCATGAAAGATACTGCACGGTGATTAGATTTTCTGATGTCTTTGGTTGTCTCCAAAGAAGGTTCCAATTGCTTAGGGTGTTAATGATTATACAAAATATCTGCCATTAGAAGAAAAATTACAGCACCCCAAAAAGTTGTCTCAAAATAGCATTTTTTCAGAAAACTTGTATTTCTATAATACAGTAAGACATGGAGGAGGTGAGGGCAAGCAAAAATGCAGAGTTATACTTCACTGAGTAAATAAGATAAACATATTTTACAAGCTTGGTTAAAAAAATAAAGGTGTCCTTGAATTGTGCACATTTTTGAACATTTTGGATTTAACCTGGTAAAATTTTAGGAGGTGGCATCTTGGCCTTCCTTTTAAGTTATATATCAGTTCCTAGGAGAAAGATGAGATTCTGACATCAGACACATGTCTTCTGAGCATGGAGCTTCTGAGTGGATTATCACTGTACAGCCTCTTCAGTGATCAAATATCGACTAACAAGCTTGTTTGCTCCTGGTTAATGAACTTAAGCAATCAACTGTCTTTCTCAGTATAGTCCACCTGGATGTCTTAGTGTAATTTTATTGATTTGGTTCATTTTATGCATACTAGACATAATCTAAGCATAACAGGAAATTGTAAACCATATTTTATGTCTTTCACTGACACGTTGTAGCTCCAGACACTAATCTTCTAAATGAAACAAGCATCAGTGAACAAAGTAAGCTAAATAACCTCCTGAACTCTGTGAACAGGGCAATCAGATCTTCTCAGACCGGAAATAATAACTTCCCCTTGCATGTTATTTGAAGGAATAGCCTACTGCTTATGGTTGTTTGTTTTGGAAAGTTGGATTTAGCTTCTGAAGCTTTTGTCTATTTTCTTTTATTAAACATGCAATACAGCTGGGAGTGTGGGAAACGAGGAGGCAAGGCACACATTTATAATCACATCAGAGCTGCTATTTCCCTATCCCTCATTTGGTCTATAATGTATTGCATATCAAGAATATGAATGCAGTTCGTCTTGCCTTTCTGCTCTTTAAATTATGTGCGAAACATCTTTTCTTATATGGTTGCTTTGCTCACTTGATGGGAAGCAGGATGATGCATGATAGTTTTCTGTGAGTTATATTCATAGATATAATTCATACTTTAATTGTGGATTGCCTTGTTATTATTTTTTACTAGATACAGGAAAAGTTAACCCTTTTGCTGCAGTGAAGCTAGGTGCAATTAACGTTTTCTTTTCCGTGCTTGCCTTTCAAGAAGCTGTTTGTTTGCATGTCTGTTGGATTTGAAACACACATGGGAAATTCTGCTGCATCTGTACACAGTATGGTCTTATACCTCAGGTTCTCAGAAACTTTATAGTTAGCCATCTTTAAACCAGGCAAAAACCCTTGAGCTTTCCTGAACAGAAACAGAGCCCCTCTCTCAAGGACATGCTCATTTAGAATAATCTATTTGTTTCATTATGTTATAATTATACTAGTGATTTGCAGAGGGATACACATTTATTAAAGATTATGTTTCTGTGTGGCATGAAACCATATAAAATTTGCATTGAACAGTGAACTTAATAATACACACTTCCTTCAGGATCTCCCCCAAAACAAGATGCAAGCTTGTCCTGGAAGGCTGAACTCACAGTTTGAGAACTGGTGCCTTAAAAAATCCAGAGATCCTTTCATGTGAATTCAATTAAATATTAATGAATTTGTCCTGTATTTTAAATAATGCAATGTATATTGGGCTGCAATCAAAACTAACCCCAGGATTAAGAAAGAGATACTGTGAGTAGTAAGCCCTAACAAGAGTGGCCACCCACTCACAGACACCCTTTCTAAATCAGAGATTGGCCCATCACAACAATTCTATACAGTCAGCAGAATCACAATGGTGGGCCATCTCAATAGCCATGCTAAATGTACTGAGGCATTCCAAGGTACTTGCTAAAGATTATTTGCCAATGTGCTCTCCCTCAGACTTCCCTGCAGGAAGCAAGGGACGTATGCAGCTACATAAATTAACGTGGTAAGTCTTGTTAATTAACATAGCCAAAATGCTGTGTTCCCCCATAATGGGGGAGATTGTGTTACAGGTGGTGTGTGTGTGCGTGTGTGTGTGTGTGTGTGTGTGTGTGTGTGTGTGTGTGTGTGTGTGTGTGTGTGTGTGTGTGTGCGCGCGTGTGTGCATGTGTGTGTCTTTGTGACACCACTCATTCCCCTGAAGACATGAACATGTGTGTACATGTCTTCAGGGGAATGAGTGGCCTCAGATGACTCTGCATGCATGCATTTTATGTATGTGTGCAGTTTATGTATGTGTGTGTCTGTATCCGTGTGTCTGTGTAATTGTGTTTAATGGTAAATGTATTAGCGTGTTTGTCAGTGTGATCAAACAGGAGGTGTTTCATGTTACTTGCATGTCTGTGCATGTGTGGGAATATCTGTGAGTGTGTGTGGATATAGGCATACATGTCTATGTGTGTGTGTTTGTATATATACATGTCTGCCTGTATATATGCGTGCGCGCATGTGTGTGTGTGTGTGTGTGTGTGTGTGTGTGTGTGTGTGTGTGTGTGTGTGTGTGTGTGTGTATGTGTGTGTGTGTGTGTGTGTGTGTGTGTGTGTGTGTGTGTGTGTGTGTCTGTATATATATATATATATATATATATATATATATATATATATATATATATATATATATATATGTGTGTGTGTGTGTGTGTGTGTGTGTGTGTGTGTGTGCATTTTGTGTATGGGGGTGTTACTTGTTTGACTGGTGGCAAAGTTGGTCAAATTATGTTACAGCTCAATTTCAGGTCAGTCATAACATAATTTAGGACTTTTTCCCTTTTTTCCCTTTCTGTGGGGGGGTGCTACCTTGAAGTTATTTTTTTTTAAGTCCCAGGGGTGTGAGTGCACAGCCTCCTCATTGATGGGTGTGCTGGACAAAGCCCCCCATGTAAAAGCAATCTCTTTAATATATGTTAGTGACTGCAACTACAGTGTGTTGGTTTAGTTTTGTGATCACTGTTTTTAGATTATTTTTATTTATGGCAATTGTACGATGTTATTTTTTGCATCAATCAATCTCATCTGCAATCATTTATTTATATATATATATATATATATATATATATATATATATATATATATATATATATATGTGTGTGTGTGTGTGTGTTCATAGGTTGGTACTAGGCTATTGACCTAAGGGCCTATACAAGCCTAGGCATAACAATTCCCTGGATATTTCTTCCCACAATATTTACTTCCCTGGACCCCTGTCTAGCAGGGCGACTAACATGATCCCCGGGGTGAATTTCCTATCTTCCATCCAATTGTCAAGGTTCCTTTAGAAGAGGGCCAAAGAGGCGCTCTGCTTGACATGTATGGGCAGTCTATTCCAGAGTCTGGGGATTCTCTGGGTCAGGAACCTATCCCTCCAGCATGTTTTATTCATTGTGATGACAAGGTTTAGATCCCTGGAGCATGTGGCTCTGAGGGATTGGGATTTCTGTAAGTGTAGCATGTCCAACAGCTCTGGGTTTGACATGGCCTTGTATGTTAAGCAGAGATCACCTCTGAGTAGACGATATGCCACAGAGTATAGCTGGAATTTTTTTAGATGGTCAGCATAGAGCACAATCGAAAAGGGAATTCAAGTAGCAAGAGTGATAAAAGTATCATGGAAATCTTTTGGAGGCCAAGAGATGTTGCGTTTCAAACAATTGAATAGTAATCTCCTGATTAATTTGTATTATTAGGTGTATTGATATAAAAAAATATGACAATTTTGTATATCAACATATATTACAGGGACCAGCAAATGCTATTTCAATGTAACTTGTTTTTTTTTTCTCTGAAAAAAAAAAATATTTATGTTTGTAAATACTGTAAAACATTTAACTATTTTATTTTATAATGTATTTGTTACCAATGCCTGTGTTGCTGTTTGACCTTTTGCACTAAACAAAAGCTACAAATGAATGAATTAATTAATTGATTAATAAATAAACAAATGTGAAAGTTGCTGGTAATAAATAAATAAATAAATAAATGTGAAAGTTACACTTGTTACTCAAACTTGACAGGACATATACAATTCAGGCATTCTAAATCCCTCCTATTATTTAACTGAAATCTATACTTTCAAAGGAATTCCTGTGAACGTCTTCTTCATATAAATTTTCTCCATATAACACCAAATTTGTTATACTCAGAGTAAGTATGTATATGCATATATTGTATCAAAATCTAGTCCAGTAATATTTTCATACTGAAAAAGTTTATTCAACCAAACAGTGAATCTGTCATTAGAAATTCAGCATAAATAGTTTATTTAAACATGCAATAAATAAAAACAAAAAACAGAAGAACCATAGTAAAGGTTTCACCTAGACGACGTATTTGGTATTAAAAGCACACTCAAAAAACAAAAAAAACAAATAAGCTATTGATGTCATAGAACGCTCTATGAAGTTCAGATGTTTAAAGTTACTACTTACTTTCTAATACTTAGCATATAAATACTAAATAATAGGATAAATAAATACATAAACACAAAATGTTTGTTTCTTTGTATATCCAAGAAATACATACCAAACATACTAAAAAGTGCTAATAAGGATATATAAATAATACCATAAGTAACTTTCATCAAGAGAAATAAATATTCATCCTATTCAGAAAAATGCAAATACATACACATACACACACACACACACACACACACACACACACACACACACACACACACACATACACACACACACACACACACACACACACACACACACTTGGAAGTTGTACATACTAAGAGCTGTTTAACACACATGATGGGCATGTTTTGATTTAAGAAAAGCAAACAAGGTCCACATTAATTAATTATATTGGTTTGCAGTGAGGAGTATTTTTTTACAGCTTGTTGGGTGGGTTACATCACTTAGCAGCATGAAGGAAACGCTGACTAAAATTTCCTCTGCTTGGGGTAAATGCACTATGAACTATCTGCCTCTATCCCTCCTTTCTTCTTCAGCTCAATTAAAATACTAAAGGAACAGAGGTGCTATTACAGAAAATTCCAACAGTAAGTCATTCTGAATTAAGTGGTCTCACTGTGGCCCATATGTAACCTCTGCCTAAATATTAGCACATTTCCAAATATCTGGAAACAGGTAATGATTTAACCTCTTCCCTGTAAACCAAAGTGCTAAATTATTGCCAATTTCACGTGATTTCAAACTTTAAAACAAAATAATTTGCCATTTTTCTCATTGTCTGACTCAGAAAACCTGAACATGGCAGCTAAGATGTAGCCCTAATGCAGGTCCTGATCTACAATCGCCACAAAACTAACTGTTTTACACTGACCACAGCTTTTTTCACCTAGTCCCTTTACTATGCATTTTGAAAGAAATCCAATTGTACCCTAAATTCAAAGTACAACTCTAAAAATTCCTATAAAATGAAGCTAAGTGCTCGTGTTTTTTTTTTTTAAAGAAATGGGAACCACTTAACTAAATAGTTATTATTTATTTATTATTTTTTGACATTTGATTACCAAGAAAGTCTGACTGAGTAGAAGTCCATTTTCAGTGAAGGCCTGGAGAGAAAAACTCCAAATTATTACAATACATTTTCAGAACAATAATTTTACAGGATTTTTATTTTATTTTTTATTTTTATTTTACATTAGTTGACCGGGGTAGTCCAACTGGTTATATGTCCATTTTCAGTAGAGGCCCGGGGAGAAAAGCTCCACAAGTTAAACAACCAATACATAAGGACAATGATATTTACAAAAGACATTTGAACTATTAATTAGAAAGTCACACAAAACATGTCAAAAAATGAGAAATGTAAAGAATGTACTTTATAAGCAATACTTGAACACACTCATACTACAAAATTTACACACAAGGCCTAAAAAAGTAGGCTGGCTTAGTTGATAAGACAGATACTATATACATAGGTATATGCCCTCAATAAGGTAAGTGATAAAAATTATATTATAATGGGAAGGGGAAGTTGTTTAATCTGGGTTAGCACAGGGGCATAGCCAGTGTGATTTGCGGTAAGGTTTAAGTTTACTTTTAAATAAGTTAACTGAGGATAGTGAGGTTAGGTGATTGGGGAGACTGTTCCATGTTTTGCCCACTGTATTAGAGAACAGAGTGTCCCCTGCTGAGTTATTAGATTTAGATATTTGTACTAGTAGTTTGTTAGATGAGCGATGGATTTTGAGATTATTATAGGGGGTGACCAAGGAAATGAATATAGGAGTATTTTGTGGGTGGTGCAGGATCTTGTGGGTTACAGTTATTTGATTGAATAATATTAGGTTTGGCAATTCACGCCAGTCTAGTTGATTTAAATTGATACAATGATGGGTTCTATAGGAGGACCCTGCAGCAAATCTGGCAATATTGTTGTACGAGGTAGTCAGCTTATTCAGAGCACTTTTACATAATTTGATATAGATGGGAGAGGCATAAAGCAGAGTAGATATAAGGTGGGTGCGGGCAATGGTAATTCTGGCTAATGGAGTCAGAAAGGGTTTGATCCTATAGAGGGAACCTAATTTCTTATTAACTGTTTTTATAGTGTTATTGATGTGAGGCTCATAAGAGAGATTATTATCAATTAGAACCTTGAGTAGTTTAGTGGTGGTATCAGGAGATATAATGGTTCCGTTACTTGAGGTTACAGTAAATTTAAGTGGGGAGGTTCTACGGGTGGGTGTGAATTAAAAAAAAATATTCAAAAATATAACAAAAACATCTGCAGTTTAAATAATTATAACAAAGTAGACTTAATATAAAAACATTGTTTAAGAATCGATACAAGGCATACAACAATCATTTAATATTTAGAAAAATTTTAAACAGTTTGTAGGGAAATTAAAAGTAAGTTAGTGTAATATAAACAGGGCTGGGGTGCCTTCTGTGTGGAGTCTGCATGCCCTCCCTGTGGTCATGTGGGTTTCCTCCGGGTGCTCTGGTTTCCTCCCACATCCCAAAGACATGTTGTAGGTGGATTGGACACTCTAAATTGGCCCGAGGTGTGAGTGTGTGCATGTGTGTGCCTTCTGTGGAAGGTTGGGCGTTAGGCTGGCAACTCGACACCATAAAATTCCACTGCCAGTCATGAGCGGACAGGTGATCCACCGTAGCGACCCCTAACCGGGAAAAAGCCGAGAGAAGAAGAAGTCTAATATAAACAGGAGTTCAATATGAAGGGAGGGAAAACAGGCTTATGGTATATTTAGAGAGAATGTCAGGGAAGAGCATTCAACAGCAGTAAGGAAGTAAGTGAAGAACGGAGAGTCAGGAGGTGTAAGGAAGGAAACGGTACTTGCTCACAATTAGAAATATAGTTTATCCTGGTTTTGAGCAAGAATAGAGCCAGATTTTAGGTATGAAGTCTTTCAGAGTGTTTTTTTTTTAAAGATGGGAGGGAGGGTATAGACCTGATGGATACAAGTAAGGAGTTCCAGACCTTAGCAACTTTGTATGAGTACAGACAATGCCCATCAAATTTGTTAGGTTTGTAGACAGACAGGAGTCACTTTTATGGTCACTGTATCACAATGACCAACTGGGAACATAGTTGTCTAGAATGTTTTTAGGGCTGGACCGGCAGATGGATGTTGGATAATTTTATATGTGGTAAGAAGTTGTGTATATGTTATTTGATGTGGCAGTTCTAACCAATTTAGGCTTTTCAGTGCAATACAGTGGTGGCTTCTGAAAGGGGTGTCTGCTGCAAATTTAGCAGCTTTTTTACAGCATTGTTCAAGTTTTAATTTTTATGATGCCTGGAGGTTAGTAAGGATGGGAACACCATATAGAAGAGTGGGGAGGAGATAAGTAGTGGCAAATGTAGTTTTAGTTGCATCAGTGAGAAAGCTTTTGGCTCTGTAAAGCATCCCTACTTTTTGATGAGTTTTTCTTATGCAATTGTGTATATGGAGGTCGAACGTAAGATTATCATCCACTATCACCCCTAATAGTTTGCCATGAGAAGTGACTTCAGTGGTTGTATATCAAGAAAGAGGGCTTTAAATTTAGTTTTTTTCATGATAAAGGGATTTGGAGAAAAAGTAGTAGTTTGGTGTTTTGGGGGTTGAGCATGAGTTGTGAGTTACAAAGCCATGTCTCAGTGGCTGTTAACGTTTCCTGATTAATTTGTTGAAAGTGTACCATGTTGTCAGATGTGCAAATGAGAGTGGACTCATCTGCATATTGTATTAGGGTGTCCTATTTTGTGGGTGTATAGAGGGTGTTGGTGAAAATATTGAAGAGGAGGGGACCAAGGACAGAGCATTGTGGTATACCGGTGGTGACTGGGAAGTAAGGAGAGAGCAGAGAGTGCCATTTTACTGACTGATACCTACTGGACAGGTAGCTTTTGATCCACAAAAGGGTGGGTTGAGCGAGCCCTAGTAAGGACATTTGAAGAAGAAGTTTGCTGTAACAAACTGTGTAGAAGGCTTTAAACAAGCCTAGAAATAAGGAAAAGACTAGTCTGCCATTATCTCTAGCTTTATTGACAATATCTATAAAGGTTAGAAGGGCAGTGTTAGTATTTTGGTGAGGGAAACAATATTGCTATAGGTCTAAAATTATTAATGTCTTTTGACTTTCCTCCTCTGTGCAGATGGATAATGTGGACTTTTTCTGGAGAGAAGAATGTGGAATTCCCAGACTGACCTATTTATAAGGAATGAGACAGGATAGGCAATGCTTTTGGCTGCTATTTTTATGTATCTGCTTGGAATATCATAATCTGAAGAAGAGCATGGTTTAAGTTTGTTTTACAGAAGTTTTATATAGGATGTGGGCAGAGGTTTGAAGGTAAAAGTGGATGTGGTGATTTGTGGCTGTTGGACAGGGTTAGGATTAGATGTTTGGTTAGAGATGCTGTACTATCTATAAAATAAGAGTTGAACTGTATTGCAGTTTCAAGTGGTCAGTTATTGGGAGAGGAGTTTCGGTTGAATTTTTGGTCTGGATGTAAAATTTCTTTAATGGATGTCCAAAATATTTTAGGGTTGCATTTAGTATTATTCTAAAAGTTATTGGAGTATAGTTTTTGTCTTCATTTATTTGTCTTTTAGTATGATTGTGACACATTCTAAAGTTTTCAAGATGTTGAGGTTTTTTATATTTTTTCCATTCTTTCCATGTTTTTTCTATAGCCTGAGTTAGCATTCTACTCTTTTTGATTAGCCAAATTGAATTATTTCTTTTCTGTCTCTTCCTTCTAGGAGGTACAAGGCTATTTATGATATTTAGAAAAGTTGTATTGAATTCAATTACAGCATTGTCTAAGAGAAGGATATTTAGGACATTCCAGTTAATAGATGATAGTGTACTAATGTAAATTTCTGGGTTAAACTTGGAAAGGTTATTTGTTGTTTTATAAATATGCTGTTTAACTGGATGTGTGAAATGTCTAGTCATATAGACTAGGAGATGATCACTGAGAGAGTCTGACATTGTACCTTTGATGGAGTATTTGCTAGGGTCTGATACTAGGATCTAGTCTAATACAGAATTTGATGTCTTGCTATAATTTGTGGGGCTATTAATTAGTTGTGTGAAACCGTATAAGTTCATGCTAGATGCAGGGGAGTTTGACTTTATATCCATCCAATTGACATTCACTTAATAAAATTTCTTCTTGTGGAAATGTTATGGATATCCAATGTAGGATATCTTCCAGTATAGCTGTATTATCACCAGGAAGGATGTAAAAGACAGTGCTACTTATTTGTTTCCAATTGTGTATTGTGAGGAAAGCAATAAACTCTGCTGAACTGAATGTTTGTGTTGGTTTGCTGTAAGGGGAGATGTGGTAGGGACTGGGAATTAGTAAAGCAATACCACCACCTTTCCTCTTTATACAGTCATTATGGGTGATAGTATAGCCAGGAGGGATGAGTTTAAGCCAAATTTCAGTTACAGTGAGAACATCAGGCTTATGCTGAATAATTCAGGCATATAGGTCAGCAGTTTATTTCTTATACTTCTAACCTTTAGAACAGCAAAAATTAGATCTCCAGTGTTGGAGATTGGCTGTTGCTGGGTTACAGAAGTGTGTGGGAGAAAATTATCTTTATGTTCATTGTGACAGGTAGGGCCAGGATTATGGTGCATATCTCTTCCTAGAAGGATTTTACTATATTGGGGAATTATGCATGCTTGTTTTTCAAGAGCATTATTGCACTTAATTTTGTTTTGGTTTGAGTTGAAGTGCAATTAATCAGCCTATGTTTGGAATAAAAGTGAGGGGCAATATTAAATAGGCTTGGTGCAATATGTGGAGAGTATAAAGAGGAAGTATGGATAGGTGGTTGGGGCAGAGTTGGAGAGATGTTGCCAGATATTATTGAGTTATGGTAGGATGAAAGATGGCACAGTAGGAGCAGAAAAACAGAGGGTGAACTGAAGAGCAACATAATTAAGTACAGGAATTTTGTAGATGTCAGTGAAGTAGCAATGAAGAAGGAAACAAGAAATGGCAAGACAATGTGAGATTCAGTGATGGTGGATTCTGAAAGTTGGAAGAGGTTAGGAAAGGAGAGAAGTGTATTCTGTAAAATAAGAGAGGTAGGTTATCCTGGTATCGTCTCTGGAATGTAAGGGATAGAGCGGTATTAAAGGCTAGAGTATAATAATGTAGTCAGAATAAGAATAAATGAGGGTTTATTTGAGAAAAGAAAAAATACAGAGTGGAATAGAAAGGTACTGTTAGGGAGGATTATGATTATAAATAGATATAGTGCAAAGTAGTATGGAATGGAGAAAGATGGTTGGGAATGGGGCTAGAAAATAAATAGAGATCGGGAAGTAGGAAACAAGTACAGAAGTCTGCATATAGAAGTAGTAAGGCGATCTGGAGATGGTTTTAGAATAAGAGCCACAACTGAAATGTATATGTAGGAAGTATAATTTTAGAGTAGGATGGAATGTGTGAGAACTGGGGGTAGGGCAGGAGAGTGAAGCAAAGCTGAGTTTAGTGAGCTTCCCCCCCTCAGGGTAAATTACATCTGAGATCCATCCGGTTATAGGCAGGACAAAGTAGTTACCAAAGAGATGCAAGAAAAGTAGGTTGTCTGTAATAATAACTGGCATGTGCAGCATATTCTACTGGTCAAGCAAAAGGGGACTTTGGCCAACTTAAGTAGAGGTCCTTGGAGTGCAGAGTCTATTTCACAGAGGCAGTCAGTCACAGAGCATGCATGTATTTAATGGATTAAAGGTAACAAGCAGCAAGGGTCTTCATGATAAATATTCTTACATTAAACACTGACAGAATTCTCAGTAGACTTGAAGGTGTAGGGCCTTGTGGCAGGGCTCCTGCAATACTGACGTCAGATGCACTGCCCACAGGCTCTGCTCTATGAAAGAAGATAGTGACTTGAGTGTAAAAGGAGACAACACTTCCTTCTCCCACAGCTTTGATACTTAACTCCATTACTCACACAATCATTTTGAGTGATCCACTTTCAACTCACTCCCCCTCCGTTTCTATTCTTTCCACTCTGTCCCTCTTCTCTTCACTTTATCTCCTCTCACCTTCGGCATCCAGTGGTAACATTCCTAAATAATCTGAATGCAACCATTGCAAATAATTGTAATATATATATATATATATATATATATATATATATATATATATATATATATAATGATCGGGTGTTCTATTCTGTTTCATTCATGCATTCCCTATGGTCTGTCTGTCTCTCTCTTTCTCTATTTATTGCATTTCATTTATGATTTAAATGTGTACACCAGACTAGCATAAAGTGGTGCAAGTGGATCAGTGCACTACCTTGAATGACAGATATAAATAAACAAATAAATAAATAATACATATCTCCATTCATGTTTTATAGAATTGAAATATGTTTGCTGTCATTCAAGAATGACGTGAAGGTGATTTATAATTGTTTCTATCACCTCAGTGTTTTATCAGTCCAGCCACAAAAAAGATATTTTTATTTTTTGCTGCACTATGTGAGGGATTTACCAGTGGTCTATAGCAATGAGACTACTGCAGTTTAATTTTTCTTCATGTGTGTCTCTTATCAACATACTGCAAAGTAACAGCAAAGATTTTTAGGAAACTAATAGTTAAACTCTGTAGCCCAGATGGAAGTATTAAGCACCACAACAAATGGCTAATTCAAAGACTGAAACACAAACAGCAGTAAAAGAAAATCAGGTAAAATACGGCACAGAAATGGATTTCATTCATGAAATGCACTAGTTTTTCACTATATGAATGAAAGAAATCAGTGCTTTATTACAGTGGCCAATGTTTTATTACAGTGTTACATAATTTAATTTATAGGAGACATGATTCTTATATCAAATGGATCTAGGCTCATTCACAGAAAATATATAATACAAACAGTCCAAACACAAAAACCAGATAGTGGTGTGAAGATTGGGTGAAGATAAGTGAAGGCTGCCAGCCTAGCCAGATAAAATTTTGAAGATAATTCTGTCTTCTGTGAATATTAATGTAAACCACAGGCTTGTGTCTTAAATGGTAAAAATAGTGTTACATGTGGAACTGGAAGAAATGTAACAACAGTGCACTCTACTGACAAAGTAAAGCATGTTGTGAATCTTTGATGTTAAAACTTGGAGCCAGTAATAATTAGGCACCATTTTAAGGGCCTTTGAGTAGCTGATAAATATTAGAGGGTGGTGGCAGCTGGTACTACCGTATAGTCTGGGAAACAGGGGCACAGCTGGAGAACATGTTCCAGCCTTCCCCAGGAGTGTCTGTGTGGTTGTATAAACTCTTCTCAAAGTGTGTGTGTGTGTCTGTGTGTGTGTGTGTGTGTGTGTGTGTGTGTGTGTGTGTGTGTGTGTGTGTGTGTGTGTGTGTGTGTGTGTCAGTTACTTGGGCAGGGATACGAAGCACTGGTTGGATAGAGAGGCCCACTAGGCTGAGAAGTGGACCCTATAGCTGTGCCAGTGGGGAGTCTTATTGGGAACATGGAGAGCAAGGGAGCAACCAGCCCCAGACTGACTGTGATCTCTGTGTGCTCTTAAGGGAAATTGCTCTTTACTGTGTGTATTTGTTATCCTTTCCTCCTGTATGAGACGCCCCTCACTAGTGTAAGTGGTAAGGATTGAGGCTCCTTGATTGCTGGGCCAGGGCACAGGCATTACAAGTGGGGAAAAAAAGAGAGGAAGAAAAGGCTAATAATTTTGTTTATGGTTCTGCACTCCTCTACCCCCATCTGATTTTTGTAGTCTAACTTCAAAATGTCTGTGCCAGGACAAAATTTAACAACTATACTCTGTGGTATATGATCTTGTACAGCCACTAATTGGGGCAGGAAATAGTCCTTTGGGTGAGGTAGCTGTAGGGACTCTGTATTATTAACCAAAAAAAAAAAACACATGCAAAAAATGTTCTTCTCCTTCTGTTGTAATAAGATATGCTTCTCCTTGTATTGGAATTAATCATCGCAAGCCATTATCTTATCCTGCTCACCAGCTTCGGTAAAGTAATTTGGCATTCTCCTGTGCCATATTTACACAGTGCAGAATGTTGTAATTTTACTGGGACAAGGAATCCAAAGTCTTAGCTCAGATGTATATTTACAGTGTGCATACTTCCTACTGAGAACAATGTCTAAATAATTAGTCGTGTAACATATTTTCTTAGACTTTGCACTTTTCATAATACTAATGTAATTTTCTTCATTTTCTTTATAATTTTTCAGGACAAGGGAAAGCAATCAGTGCTCTAGAAACAGTAGCCCTGGAAGGTGCGACAAATATAAAGGAAATACAGTTGATTGAATTTGGAATTGGTTTTAAATACAGAATACCCAGAAGCATTGAAATACAAGATTTTCCAGATATATTTCTGAATGAACTTGTAAGTTCCTTTATCAAACATTACTAAGTAAAAAAGAAAATGCTGGAATTATTGTTTCAATATAAGGCAGTCCAACTTCATTACTTAATGCTGTTTTCAAAGTTTTAACTGGAGCTAAAGTTGCTATTGCTTCAAGTGAAAAAGGCAGAGGCAGAGAGCAGTGAGAAGAATGACAAAGAACATAAGCAACAGGAAGTTGGACATACCATTTACACAGTGCGAAACACTCAAAGAACATAACCAACAGGAAGTTGGACATACCATTAACACAGTGCGAAACACACAGAGAACATAGGCAACAGGAAGTTGGGCATACCATTTACACAGTGCGAAACACACAGAGAACATAGGCAACAGGAAGTTGGGCATACCATTTACACAGTGCGAAACACACAGAGAACATAGGCAACAGGAAGTCAGACATGCTATTTACACAGTGCAAAACACTCAAAGAACATAGGCAACAGGAAGTTGGGCATACCATTTACACAGTGCAAAACACACAGAGAACATAGGCAACAGGAAGTCAGGCATACCATTTACACAGTGCGAAACACACAGAGAACATAGGCTACAGGAAGTCAGACATACTATTTACACAGTGCAAAACACTCAAAGAACATAGGCAACAGGAAGTTGGGCATACCATTTACACAGTGTGAAACACCCAGAGAACATAGGCTACAGGAAGTCAGACATGCTATTTACACAGTGCAAAACACTCAAAGAACATAGGCAACAGGAAGTTGGGCATACCATTTACACAGTGCAAAACACACAGAGAACATAGGCTACAGGAAGTCAGGCATACCATTTACACAGTGCGAAACACACAGAGAACATAGGCTACAGGAAGTCAGGCATACCATTTACACAGTGCGAAACACACAGAGAACATAGGCTACAGGAAGTTGGACATACCATTTACACAGTGCGAAACACACAGAGAACATAGGCTACAGGAAGACAGGCATACCATTTACACAGTGCAAAACACACAGAGAACATAGGCAACAGGAAGTCAGGCATACCATTTATACAGTGCAAAACACACAAAGAACATAGGCAACAGTAAGTTGAACATGCTATTTATACAATCCAAAACAGTTAGAGAACATAGGCAACAGGAAATCGGAAATACAATTTACACAGTGAAAAACACTGAAGTGGTCACAATGGTACCTATAAATGTTAGTTTTTCCTTAAGAAAGGCTTAATGGTTGGCAAACATAAGGGTAAAAACAACCTATAAAAAATAGAATGTCCAGTACAGGTAACTGAGTAGAGCAAAAGGCAAACATGTTAGGAATACATGTCAAAGAATTAACAAAACTAGCCTGTCAGGAGGAAGGAATAGGAGGTCTGACCAAAGGCAAGAAAAAGTGTTAGCTCTATCACTAGAGAGATTAGATATCAGGATGGAAAATAGCCTAGCATCAATTAAGACAGTCCCAAAAGTGAAGCTAGAGTGAAGAAGCTCAGAAGAGACCAAGGTAGTCAAAGAATATTGAGAGAACCACACATAGTGGCCATGTAGGCACAAATTATGTAACGGGTTAAGTGGATCAAAAGTTCAAGAGGATCAAATAGTTAGCTGAAGGGTTTAGGGAAGTGAGGAAGAGTATGAAGGTTACATAAGGAAGAAAACTTGCAGGAACATCGGACTCAGGAAGTAATGGTGAAGGGGAATTATGCAAGGAAAGGAAAGGGACGGGTTGCATTTGTATCCCACATGGGTTGGCCTTGAAACTTGTGTTCTTCAATGTTCCTTTCTTACATCTAATGCAAAGCATAAAGAAACCTATAAACATATCTGTGTGGATGGAAGAGGCAACCAGATGTGGACTTTAAAAAAAGAAATCAAAGTATTCTAATAAATGGTAGCTGAACCCAACCCACCTAAAGGAAACAAATCTGAGGTTACAGCACTAATACAGTCCCACATACAGCAACTGGATAAGATTTTTTTTTTCTTTTGTAAGATTATCTGGCAAATCATTGTGACTCTTGTTCATTAAACTTGGCAAAAGCTGACCATGGCAATGGCCATTATGCAAGTAGCCAACTGAGGATTTTTGCTGTGCATTCTAATGTGCTTCTAGCTCCCACTTTAAGAATCCAGGGGTGGCATTCACTGGATGCAATGAAATTCGATCATTTACTGCAACAAGTGGCTTACTTCATCAAGCATCCTTGTCCAAGATGGAGCAGATGGCTCCCATTAGGTCTCCTACATCTTCCAGTAATGCATTAGTAGGGAGCACATTGCATGTCATATCCTTCAATCTTCCCTGTGGGAGAGGCCAGCTACATTACTTCTTCATTCCTCTCCTTCCTTATCTGGCTCCTCCAGTACCTGGGCTGCTACTTAAATGCAGGTCAGCCGGGTTATATATCATCTGTGCCATGAAACCAGTTTTTCTTTGAGAAAGAGCTCCGTGCAGGAATAGCAGTAACAGTAGCAATGAACCACTGACTTTAGAATGAGAACGCAGCATGCAAGGCAAACAGGATTGGAATGATTACAGACTTTAAAAAGTAAAGAGTCATGGTCATTCAGAAGCCATGTAGCTCAAACACTGGTATATTATAAGGGGTCATTGCATATATCCCATGAGATTCCACTACTTGAGGTTTAAGGTATTACACAGTGAAGATTCTAGATAGGCTGGGTCTTTCATGTACTGTTTACTAGATGGTTTGTCTTTGTGAGTTTTTTCCCCTTTGGTATTGAGTACAGATTCTACATCTGCTCATTGCACAGGACACAGCTAGAACATTATGTCCACTTTTTTGAGGGGGTTGGACTCCACTGAATACAGCACTTGTCAGGTGTAAGCTAGAACACTGTGTCCACTTTTGGAGACACAACTGTTCACACCACTGGTCAGGCCACAGATAAAAATACTGTGTCCATTTTTAGTGTCTGTATAAGACAAAAATATGACTTTTAGAAAGAGCACAAAATGGCTACCATAAGGGTGAAGAGGTGAACTTCAAGATGTATGGTTGGGAGGAAAAGAAGAACTAGGCATAGTCTGTGTTGGAGACAGGAGGGGAAGCCAGTACTTGAGCTGAGTATGCAAAATAAGCCAGGAAAAAATATGCAGGATTTGAGCGATAAAGAAAATAGAGAGGTGGTAAGGGAAGACACAGTCTCTAATCTGAAGGGACAAGTTACACTCCTAAATTAAGAAAATACTCATTTACAGTCAAGGTGGACAATTGGAATAGTCTAGCAAAGTAGGTGGTGTACTGGAAGACTAATGGCTACTTCAAAACTGCCGTGGAACATTTAGAGAAAGAGTGGGATAAGAGGTTAGATGCAAAAATCAGGCAGCCTCCAGAGACATCCAACCTTCCAGTGCTGACTTACTTATGTGCTTCTGTTTTACAGCACACTTTCCTGTCACTAATGTGCCTACACTAAGTGAACATGATATGTATTCAAGAAAATTCTTATCACATTGTTTGTGCTTTCTAGTCACTCAGACAGATTACACTAAGTGTACATGTAGTCTACACTTTGTGGTAACCTTTATGAATTTCTGTCAATATTTAAAGCTGCAAGAATATCAGTAGGAAAACTAAAATTAGGAGGAAGAAGGTATAAGGTAAGTCTGTGTCGTCTATTCACTCAGAACAGGGTATACTTAGTGTAGGAATTATTGAATTCCTTATGTATTTTAACCAGGTAAGTGAATAGGTCTATAGATCCTTTTCAGCCATGTCATGGGTCAAGAAGGCAGAGACAGCAAAAACAATTATAACAAATAATGCAAGTTTAACTTGTAACAAAACATGGGCATTTAACCAATAAACAACATATTTAGTTGTATACACACACTAAAATAATATAGTGAAAGCAGAGTTTCATGGACCTTATTTGTAAAATATACATGCAAAGTACATTTTAGCCAAAATGTTCTGAATGATTTGAGACAATAATAGTGTTAAACAAAGGCGGCCTTAAATGCAAAACTATAATTTGTGGTTGTAGGTACACACAGAGATGAAGCACATTGGTATATGTTGTTTAGCCAGGATCTGTAAAACAAGTACACATATTCCAGTCAAGCATACGATCTCTGCCCAAACTTAACTGCACTGTCAGTTTGTCAGATATTATCTGTAATGTTATTCCATCATGTAGGTGCAAGTTTGCTAAAAGCTATTTCAGTAATCAAAAGTTCAAAACAGGGCTTAATTAATGAAATTCCTTCAGATCCTTTAAGAGTGTAGGACTGTTGAGAGCCATCAGATCAGTTTTGCATTGTTTCAAAATTAAAGCGCTAATCTGTGTGTGTGTGTGTGTGTGTGTGTGTGTGTGTGTGTGTGTGTGTGTGTGTGTGTGTGTGTGTGTGTGTGTGTTTGTGTGTGTGTCTGAAGCTTTTAGAGGCTGTACTGCCAATGAGAATGATTTTAAGTAAAGGTGAAAAGCTGTCATAGTATTTGACTAACTAAGCAGCTTTGCATGTGTGGTGAGAAAGTCATGTATAAAACTGCAGGCCTGCTTGTCTAATAATTCAGAGGAATCTTATTTAGTGATCTTTTTAAAGCAGAAAGGGGACACTGAAGGTATTTGTGTAGTGGGGTGCAAAGTGAGACTAGGGGCGTATTAGGAGATATAGACTGAGTTACTTGGGCACGAGTGGCAACCAATTTACTGAAGGCATTGAACATTTCTTTGGTAAGAGGTTTAGTAGCAGTAATTTTTTGTAGCAATGTTTTGTACTACTTGCCAAAAATGTTTTAATCATCTCACATTGGACTGTTTGTCATATTGATCTTGATTTCATGGGTCAGATTTCCATGTTTTCCATGCATTACCTCTTGCTTTGATCCTGGTTTTGAGCTCATGGTTAGGTCAGGTTGCAAAGTTGCCTTTAGTCCTAACTTTTTAAGTGGATAGAGTTTTTCCCTGGATGGAGCTGAGCAGATTACAGAAGCTGGTCAGGTCAACTGTGCGATCTGTATGGATAAAGAGAGTAGCTCAAACTATTAGGTGCAGTTCTGCAACAACAGCTTGGGCAGGGTTGGCTGCCCGATTTTACTCCTTACCTCTGAATTACCACTGAGTGATGACTTCCCACTGACAATGTAATTTTGTCTTTTAGGTTAACATTTCTTTATCTACATGTCTATAACATACTGTTATGTTTTTCAGGATGCTATAACAGAAAAGAAATGCTGCAATGTGTACTGCAAATGCACAGGAGAGAGTGGGAACCTTGGAAGTCCTGGTAGTCCAGGAGATAAGGTAATTTTACAATGCTGTTCCAAAAGAATGTTATGCAAGCAAGGCAGCTAATATGTTACTCCCACCTTAGAAGCTGAACGTTTCATTAAGCCATTAGTACAATTTGTAGCATCTTTGTTTGGTAGCAGCATCATTACTGGTGTGTATTTCCAATAAATCTGAAGGCCAGCAGATATCAGTTAGTCCATGGACCATGTGACCTTGCTGACAAAGGCCCACTTCTAACAATTTAACTATAAAGTAACATTCAGCTAGAAAGGTGTGCCAAAGCATTAAGATATCCATTAGTGGCCAACTCCATAGATGAAGATCTGACTGTGGCCCCACAGTGCTCACAGGTTTGAACAAAAAGCCAGATTGGGGGGGGGGGGTTATAGATCAAGTGACCAACACTAACTGTTTTTCGGCGGCCAAATGATGGATTTTTGTCACAGCTGGATCACCCACTAGTAGACACCGTATGTTGAAATGTCTGCAACTACCTGCATATTCTCAGGCTTATCAGCAAGGCAAGGGGTCAGCACTGCATCTTCATCACCCCTGGTAACAGCAGTGCTGCATCCATTCCAGAAAAGTAATCTCAGTAGCCACTATATGATGTCACCCGTCCTTTGCTCTGAGACAGTCAAATGGAGAAGAGGCTAAGAGTGAAACACAGCAGAGGCAACTAGTCAAGCTTAAAACAATCCCTTAGTGTTTATTATAGATAACAAGAACATTTTACTTAAATCACTTGCATCAACTCACTTAAGAATTGCTTCAGTTTATTGATGAAAGTACCTAAAAACAGATGCACGAGATTTCTTTATAAAAGGGTATTTTTGGACTTTTGGAAAATATATCTTCATGTTGGTGTTTAGTTAAGTGTTAGATCAATACCACAAAACAATCACTACTCATTTTGGAAGTCTTTAAAGCTTACTGTCATTTGTATATATATATATATATATATATATATATATATATGTATATACATTTTACATTTATTGAATCAGCACCTCAAATGTCACTGCAACCGAAATGTACTGCACAAAAGAAGAAGCAACTGTTCCCTGAATGCCTGTGTTAGTGGTTTGAAAATAGTTGCTACACTGTAATTTTACCTTTATATTAGATTACTCTAAAATAATGCAAATTATATACACTTACACTTGGAAACAAGTTTTATTAAAAGAAACAAAAAACAGTCACTAGGATTTGTAGGAAAACGCCCCAGGTTAACAAGCAGAGTGACTCTCAAAGAAACAGAATACTACCATTACTTGTATATGCTATGTCAAAAAACATACCCATAACAGCGATGTAACCATCTTAAGATGGCAATATTTAAACATAATTTTATTAATTTTACCATTTAGGGTTATAATAAACAAAAGTTGTCTGCAAATGAATATTCTGGTTCCTTGCGTTGTTTAAAAACCACACCAGTTTCATAGATTAGACCTGCCCCATGAATCATAAATTTTGACATCACCCCAGGTTTGTTGGACTCTCGTCTATACTAGGGATGTCAGGCCTTTGCCCCAGTAGAATGAATGGACCAAATGGATAAACGTACTGGAGCTACAGAGCAGGTCAAGTGGAAGATCCAAAAAAAATAACCTTCCTTATCATAAAAATGTCATTCCCAAGGAGACTGATGATAGCTATGTTTGTAGGTGAGAATTATTGGTCAATGTTCTAGAAAGTTAACGTTGCCAATATAGAACATTCCTATGACACCCACAGCTATTTCACACATTATCTATAAGTTAAGACATTACTCTGGGAGATGTTGTAAATCTTCAGCTTCCTCGTCTTACACTGTCAGTGCATTTATTCATAGTATATCTGAATGTGCTCTGTCTTTACAAACTGAGTAATAGCTACCCATATGCCTTTCAAAACAGTATACTTGACTATCTTACTACACAACATTGGTAAAATGTCTGGTTTCAGCCCAGAAATGTGTAGTTTATTGGCCATTTTGGGCTAATTTCTATCTATTTCATTTCCCTGCTATAAATACCATATTTGCCCAGTTTTGCACGCCGGGCAGCTAGCTAGGGTAAAACTATCCCCGGCTCCACAAAGTCTCCTCTTCAATTTTTCTCTTGGAACTAGACAAACTTTCAACTTAAGCACTCAAGCCATTCATTTCTCAGCCCGGCACTTGCTCAAAACTTATAGCAAGCACTTATAAACCCTAGCACTAGACCCTCCTGCACTGTACAGAAGGACAAGGCTCTCTATTCAACCTTACCAGCCATCTAGTAAAACAGTTCACTGTACCTATCCAGGCATGTCCAAAAGGTAGTTTCAGGTGTACTCTCCATTCCAACTGGTGAATCTGGGCATTTTGAGGCAATGTTACAACTGCCTCATGTACACAGACAACCCCCTCCTCCTACCCCCAAACACTAATACATGCGAGAGATGCAGTTATACAGCCAAACTAGAGGCTAAGCTCTCTCAACCCAAGACTGGATCAGACAGTCAAGAGGAGAAGGGAACTACTTGCATCACACCACCAGTCTTGCACAGACCCATTAAACCAGCACGGGCAAAAAATACACATAAATACACGAAACATACTCGGAGGCTCTAAATAAAAATCCGCAAAACTAACAGAGACCTCCAAAGCAAACATCCAAGCAACCTCCACCCCCAACACAAACCATGAAGCACATACTTCACAAAACCAGTGTGCCATGCAATCACAGCCCTTAAGGCAAAATAACACATCCAACACACTAGTAATAGGTGACTCTATAGTCAGGCACACTGATGTCCCACTCGCTAGGCTGAATAAGGAGAAGGTTACTGTTAGCTGCCTGTTGGGTGCCAGGATCCACCACATAACACAAGCACTCAGGTCACTCCAGAACAAGTACAAATATGACTCTGTCATTGTCCATGTTGGTGTGAATGACCTGAGCTGTACTTCCCTGGACTACATGAAAAGAGACATGGAAGAGCTCTCTGATCATGTAGCCCAGGCCGGTATGACCCTGACCCTGAGCAGCATCCTGCCCTCACCAAGAATGATACCACGGTATAAAGAAAAAATTCTCGATTTCAACAACTGGCTAAGTTTCTGGTATCATTCAAAGGGGATCCAATGTCTGTCCACCTGGGATGACATGCTCGACAAGCCACGGCGTTTTGCTAGAGATGGCTTGCACCTGTCACCCTTAGGCTTTCAAATACTTGCCAAGGCTCTTGCCACCCCCATAGTTCCTTTTTTAGGCAAGGCTCAAAAGACAAACCCACCGCTGTAAATAGCACAAATAACAAAAAACTGAGGGTAATGCTACTCAATGCCAGAAGTCTAAACCTCAAAATGCACACACTCGAGGAACTCCTCAGTATGGAGAAAATCGATATATGTGCAGTAACCTGGTTTAAGGCACCAGGGAGCACCCCAGCACTACCAGGCTACAAC
Organism: Protopterus annectens; assembly: GCF_019279795.1. Classification (NCBI taxonomy): domain Eukaryota; kingdom Metazoa; phylum Chordata; order Ceratodontiformes; family Protopteridae; genus Protopterus; species Protopterus annectens. Next base: position 609,481,123 of record NC_056731.1, on the reverse strand, counting down.
TCACACCATACATTTTGACCACAGAACCCAAACCGAAATACAAAAGGCGGGGGCGTATCCATATTAATCAATGTTACCCATACCTCCAGGTTAGTGGCACAGCACAATACTTCACAGATCATCCACGTGCAATGAACAATGGGCAAAGCTGAAATTCAAATTGTAGCTTGCTACAGATCACCCACCATGTCCCAGGACCCCCATTCTGTGTTTTTGGAAACACTGGGAAACATAAAGGTCCTACCAAACACCCTAATATTGGGTGATTTCAATTACCCAATCATTGACTGGGAGAACTACTCAAGTACTAATTCCCTTGCCCAACTTTTCCTAGAATTTATACTGGTTCAACTGGTCAACACTCCCACCAGAGGTGACAACATATTGATCATATCAATACCTGGTCATCAACAACATGGGTGACTGGTGTTCCACACCAGAGGTCAACCCCTCGCTGGTTAGATCTGACCATAAACAAATCACATTGGATATCCATATTCCGCCCCCACCCCCGGACAAGAAAGCCACCATGAAAAACATTTCAAAAGCAAACTTCACATTATTTAAGACCAAGGTGGAAAGTTTCAAAGCCCCCACGCTGAAGGATAACACTGTCCAAGCTGCAAAATCATTTACTAATGCATTCTACAGGCAGCTACAAGAATGCATGGATCGTGCCATCCCCAGCAAAACCAAGACTTACTCCTCCAAGAAAAAGAAACCAGTCTGGTGGACTCCTGCCATAAATAAGCTATACAAAAGAAGGAGGAAACTAGTACAGAAAAGAGTAAAATCCCAAGAAGGGAAGACATCCCTGATCAGTATCAGCAAGAAATTACGATCCCTCATAAAATCATCCAAGGCGAGCTCTGAAAGAAAAATTGCCAAGGACTCCAAAGATAACCACAAGGCATTATTTAGCTATGTCAAGAATCTAAGTGGCAATGCTCAGATCTGCTCGGAGTTAGTGCAGAATGGTACAAAATACAATGAACCGACCGATATCGCCAACATCCTGGCAGACAGGTTCAGCACAAACCTCACCCCCCTCTCACCCCTAAAAGGGCCCATTACCATACCAGAAGAATGCAGAGTCCCTGAAATCACAGACACTCAGGTTAAAACAGCCCTCTTCAAAGCCAAAAACTCAGCATCAATGGGACCGGACGGTGTCCCAAGCTGCATCCTACACAAGCTCAAAGACAGACTAACCCCTCACCTAAATACACTGTTCAAACTCTCCACAGGCTACATACCCATAGAGTGGCACACAGCAATGGTTATTCCGCTTCACAAAGGTGGAGCCACAACAGACCCCAGGAACTATCGCCCTATAAGCCTGACTAGCTTGGTCTGCAAGGCTATGGAGCGCATCATCATGGAACTCATTAACAGAGACATTGGGAACCTCCAAACACTGGACCCTACCCAGTTTGGCTTTGTTAAGGGCAGATCATGCCTCCTAAACCTGGTGGACTTCTTTGAGACAGTTACCAAGGCTATAGATGAGGGAAAGGTGGTACACACAGCCTACCTAGACCTCGCTAAGGCCTTTGATACCATTCCCCATTCTGATATGATAGACAAGCTCACCAGCCTGAACTTAAACCCCTGCGTCACAAGATGGGTTGCCAACTGGCTCACGGACAGAACCCACATGGTGACAGTTGCAGGAGCTAGGTCCGTCTCTAAACCAGTTACAAGTGGTGTTCCCCAGGGCTCAGTCCTAGGACCCCTCCCGTTCGGCATATACTTCTCAGAGGTACAGGCAAGCACAGGAGGACTATGGCTGACCAAGTTCGTAGATGATTGCAAACTAGGGGCTATAATTGACACTCCAGCTGACACAGACATCCTCCAAAAGGATCTCACTGAGACGGATACCTGGTGTCAAAATCATGGCCTCAAGCTAAATGCCAAAAAGTGCATAGTCATCCCCTTTGGAAAAAACAAAGTACCCACAAACTACCACATGGGTGGCAGTCCCCTAAATACAGAAGACGTAATAAGGGATCCGGGGACCCAAGTAGATAGTAATCTCACCTTTGATAATCACATTGCCAAAGTGGTTAGAAAATCCTTTTACATGGCCAATCTAATCACAAAAGGGTTCGCATCCAGATCAAAAGAGGTCATTGTGCCCCTCTACTCAACACTCATCAGTCCCATCTTAGAGTACAACACCCCATTTGGGATGTATCTTACAAGACACCTGCAACAGCTGGAAAGACCACAGAAGTACCTCACCAAGAGGATCAATGACCTCAAACAGATGCCCTATGTAGCTCGACTGAAGAAACTCCAGTTGTACTCGATTGCATACTGCCTACTCAGAGGTGATCTCTGCCTGACATACAAGGCCAAGTCCAACCCAGAATTGATGGACATGCTCCACCTAAAGAAAACCTTATCCCCTCGAGCCACACGCTCTAGGGATCTAAACCTCACCACAACAATAAATAGGACGTGCTGGAGGGATAGATTCCTGTCCCAGAGACTTCCCATGCTTTGGAACAAGATCCCAATCTACATTAGGCAGAGCTCCTCACTAACACTCTTTAAAAGAAACCTTGACGAGTGGTTGGGAAACAGAAAGTTTACCTCTGGGATCACTTCAGTGGCTCTGCTGGACAGTGGCACAGGGAACTAATCTAAGGGGACGGGGAAAGCTAACATATTCTGGCTAGGCTTATAAATGCCTTAGGGCATAGTACCCACCTATGAACCTATGAACTATATTACCTGCACATTTTTCACTTAGGACTACTATTGTACGTATTTCATTACTACACATTATAATTATTGTATGTATTAAGCTAACATGACTATAGTTACCACTTTGCTGGCAAGTTGTACTAAATACATTTAATTTTTTTAAACAATACTATCTTTATTCATACACTTTCATGGCATAATGAAAATGTGCATTCTTTCTTCCATTTAAACTATAGAAATTAGTAATAAAAATTATAAGCATTGACTGGAGTACCCTCATCAATCAATATGTGCAGCCCATATTGGCTCACATTATTTAAATAAAAGCATCTTATAAACAACAGTATTTATATTAATTTCACAATGTCCATTGACACTGAACAGTCACGATTTATTTTAGATATGGACTAACAATGCAAGCTGTCATCACTACAAATCCCCTTAAGAAAAATATTATTTTTTTTGTTTTTACCACAGCTCATTTATAAATGTCTCGCATAATATGCATCTTGTGGAGAAGAAGAAAAAAAATGCAAAATGAAAAAAATAAATCTTTTTTTCTGTTCAGTTTTCCAGCAGTTAGAATTTACAAGTTTTACAGGTTATGATTTTCCTTATTACTTCTGCATAGGTACGTATTTCATATTTTTATTGTAAGTTGTATTAGCTGTATATTTTTGAAGGCTTATTATTACTGAAAATAGGCCTCAGCTAGAGTATCTAATACCAAAATAAATAACAGCTGCTCACATGAATGCACACATAAAATAGAGCATGACATACAAAGCCAAATGTCTTGATATTTTATTAGTCAATTGATTCATTCATTCACTTCCTTAATTATTTTTGGCTTTGTTAAGCAGGAAACCCCATGGGAAAAGGTACTCCTGTGTAAATATGAGATGACAGCTTCATAATTTGTCCTCATTTCAAGTCATTCAGAAATCAAGTATGTCGGGTTTTATATCTAGGTCTGTAGGCTATAATTCATTTATAGTGTGATGCCGTACCTACTCAACTATACTATTAGCTGGTTTTGTTATCATTTAATAAAACAAAAACAGGGCAGTTTTAATTAATAATTATGTACTTTGTAAAGTGGTGGTAATATAGCACTACAGTGAAGACGGCATGTTGCAGATCGCGAGACATTAACTTCTATCTCTTTGGCCAACTTCTTGCTACTAAGTAAACTTGTTGCAATTCCCAGGGTGGCACTGCAACAGGGTTAATGATCTCAGCGGAAGCTTAATGTTAATAAAAATAAAGAAATATATATGCTATACTGTAAGTTCAGAGGTGCATAGGTACAACTGTCAAGTTTATAATCTTCTAGTTTTTCAGACACTTGACTTCTGTGACCCCTGTGTGTATATTTTCTTCTTCCCATATGCAGTTATCAAAGGGTTCTCTAGGCCTCACCAAGTTCAAACTGGATGAGGTTCTATCTGATCAAGTTCATCTTGCTGATACTAAGCTTCACTATCAACAACATTTCCCTTTATCAGTGCAGGTGCAGTTTCTAAGTGTGCACTTGCAGAGATTTATTTGTTTTCACTAATTTCTCATTTCTTCATGTTGGTGCAGCCTTGTAATTGGTATGCATGCAAGTGCAGGCATGTTGAGAGTATGACCCTACATTGGGGCTGTAAGGAGGCTTGCCTGTGCAGATAATGTTTAAATTTTAAGTTTTGGGGGCTGAGCTCAGTAAATCAGTTTTTTAATGAGCTGTAACTTAACTTGTGATGGTGGAAGAATTTTAAAGATTATTTCTGAGGAAGTTTAATGACTGAATTCTTCCGAGTGCCTTGAGAAACGCATTCCATAATTTTAGAAACTGTAGTATAAAGTGGCGGACATCTTTTTAGTACTGATATGTACTTTTAGAATTACATTCTCTGATCGGGTGTGTGCTTAACCAGTGGTGCATTCAGCTCATGGATTTTCATATAGAACTGGAGCATGACCTAATAGACAACACAGAGGTCACAGCTTAGTATCCTGCAAAAAAAGGATATCATTTTTCTACTAAGGAATCTTTGCACCTTTTATGGTCCATTCAGGTGGTTTGCTTGAAGCCTACAAAACACAACATTAAAACTGATAATAAGTCAAGTCAGTGAAGTATGAAAGAGATTCTAGGATCTCCTTTTAGTAATTAGGCATGCCCTTTAGAATTTGATGAGCTATAGAACATACTTTTCTGGCTTTGGTATTTACATCCTGGTTAAAGTTTAAATTGTTGCTTACCTTTATCCATAGATTTTTAATTGTGGCCTTTTTTTAAATCTGACCATTTTTATAATCACAATTTATGTCCCCTAAGACAAATCTTGTGATGCTACCTACATGTAAGGACAAGACATGTGCGGTTATTACTGCTGTACTAGGTGTGTATGTTTGTACATCATCTTGGAGAACTTAGGGCATCTTTTGTTGAAGTAGTGATGGTACTCAATTTGTAGTCATCAGAATATATGGTCATACATAACGTATGTTTCACTTTTACATGTGAGAACAATGGTTCAAAAAGAAGAGGCCCCAGTAAGAGCCCCATGTAACACCTCTGGTAACCCATATTGGGAGAGACAAGTATCCCCAATAACTTGTACGTTTAACAATTACATAAGGATTGACATTTCATGTTTATAATTTATAAATTATTCCCTTTTATGGAATAGTGTCAAAAATATTACCAAGGCTAGGATTAGCAGGATGCACTGTTGGTCTTTCTCAATCATAAGAATCATAAAAAGCATCCTCAGAGCAGCAACAATTCAAGTGTGATCTCAAGGAAATATACACTGACTCTGAGAGTCTTATACATGGAGTATTTTCTGTATTTTTTTTCCTGAGGCGCAGTGATCATGGAGTTTGTATACATAAGCAGTGGAGGAGAGGAGGGATGCTGCCCCCCCATATCAGGGAGTGCAGAGGGTGTCCCCACAAAAAAGTTTTTTTACGTATAGCAGTGAGTTTCAGAACTTGCTGTCATGCTCAGAGGATTACAGTTACTTTTTGGAGTTTCAGAAATCACATTGAAGCATCTTGAAATTCCAATAATCCGATAAGACTGATGCAGGTCTGGAATTAAAGAAAAGAATGCTGCTAGAGTATGAATGCTTGTATGCTATGACGGATAAGTGCCAAATGGAAAATTACATAACATTTTTCATATTTATATGTCTAACTAAGGAGCATGGTATTGGCTCTGTATTTATGTTTACCAACTTCATGTAGCCCTGCTTCTTTCAGGAGACATACATCCAATTCCTGGGCCCATCCATCACCCCACCATGCATAACTCTACCTCTTCCTACTTAATAAACTCATCCTCTCTAAACAAACATATATTTTTTTTACTCTATGAATGCCCATAGTATTCTAAACAAAGTTGGTGAAATCCATGCCTGGATAGCCTTCCACATCCCTGATGTCATCACCCTAACAGAGAAATGGCTAAAACCCCAAACCTCTGATAAAGACATTCTCTCCCCTGGTTATAATGTACTCCGCAAAATTGCCAAAACAAAAAAGGGGGGTGGTGTAGCCATCCTTTACTCCAACCACCTCACCATTACAAGAATTATGAAACCTGTTCCATCCTTTTTTACTGCAGAACTACTTACAGCTAACCTTAAACTCAATGACCACACCACTATCACAGTAGCAGCCATCTATATTCCTCCAGGAGACAACATTCCTCTGCTCGAAAATATTCTTTCATACTTTTCTCAAGACATCCCCAATGAAACTATCCTCCTTGGGGATGCCAACATTAACTGGTTAACTCTCAGTAATCCAAACTCTAACACTCATATTAATTTATATGGCTTTACACAGCTAATCTCCCAACCTACTCATACAAAACAACTCTCACACATCTAGTACTCTTAATGACTGGGTACTTGTATCTTATCTTTCCAAATATCATAACCCTGAAACCCTACCAAACATCCTGAACAATCATTCCCCTATAAAAGTGCTTAAGTTCACTCCCCACTTCTCAAAACATCCTAGATTTATCAGTTGTCGCAAACTCTCTAGCTTCCATCCAGAAACCTTTAATGCCCTCTTCTTTAAAGTAAACTGGAAATTCCTTACCCAACTTCCACTAGAAGAAGCAGACCTAGCTTTCAACTCCACCTTCCTTGGCATCTTAGACTCACTTGCTCCCTGTCACAAAGTCCGAATTAAGTCCACCATATATCCGTGGCTTTCAAAAGCCACTTGTACCCTTATGATAACTAGAGACAAACTATGGAAAAAATGGTCACAAACTAAGCTCTCTGCAGACGTACAGAAATATAAAAAACTCAGAAATCTGACAAAAACACATAAACAAAGATAAAAAGGACTTCTATAACAAACCTACCACAGCCCTAAACTCTAATCCTAAAAAAGTCTGGAACTCTATTAACCAAATATTACATCCTGGTAATCTTAGCTCCCCCAATCCATGCCCAGACAAGACATCTGAAGAAACTGCCAATATCGTCAATACCTATTTTATCGATTCAATATCTAAGGTACTGAACCCTAACCCAAACTCCTCTACTACTAACATCTCCAACTTTTCTGAACCTACTTCTAATACTGTCTCCTCAAATACCTTCTCCCTCAAACCTGTACCTATTAGCTACATCAAAACTCTACTCTCTAAATTAAAACCATGCTCAGCATCAGCTGACAATATTCCTTCCACTTTTCTTTTACTAGAGGCTGACTATCTTGCTCTCCCTGTAACTATCCTAATTAATCGCTCTATCTCTGAATCTAAACTCCCTTCCATCTGGAAACAATGTTACGCTCTACCTATATACAAAGGAGGTAACTCCTCTGATATCTCCAACTTTAGACCTATCACTATCCTCTCCCCTCTCTAAAGTACTAGAAAAATCTATTCATAAACAAGTTATGCAGTATCTAATACACACAAATTTGCTTACACCCACTCAACACTCCTTCAGACCCAAACGTAGCACCACTACATCTCTATTATCCTTCCTCAACACTGTCTCAATAGCAATGGATGACCATACACTTATTTCTTGCCTATTCTTGGACCACTCAAAATCTTTCAATGCTGTCTTACCCTCTCTTCTGCTGCACAAACTGCATAACCTCAACTTCTCCCTCTGATACTGTGGCATGGTTCTCCAGCTACCTCACTGATAGATCTCAATCAGTGAAATAACACTCTGCAACCCCCCTTCCCTGTGAAAATGGGTGTACCTCAAGAGTCTGTCCTAGGGCCTTTACTTTTTAATATCTTTACTAATCAGCTCTATACCTCCTGTCCTCAGTCATCTTTAGTGCAATATGCAGATGACTCTATAGTCATCACCACAGCCAACTCTCCCTCTAAGCTCTTCTCAGCTACTCAGGCATCTTTAACTTAGTTGAAACATGGCTCTCCAACAACCAGCTCATCCTTAACGCTAAAAAAACAAAGCTGTTACTCTTGCTATCTAAAAAGTTTGACAATATTAAACCCTCCTTCTCTATACAGTCCCTTAATAACACTCCCATTCAGGTAGAATCCAGCACTAAGCTCTTAGGCGTAACCATCGACTATCAGCTTAAATCTGACTTGCATGTTAATAACTATCAAAAAGACTTATTCAAAACTAGAGCTCTTTTACCATAACAAGAAATTCCTTACCTCTGAAGCCAAGATTACTCTCTCTTACCTACCTTCTACTCAGTCTAATGTACAATTCTCAAATTCTCACAAATCTTAACTCAGCACTCCTGACCAAGCTAGAATCTACCTACAACAAGGTAGCTAGATTTGCTGCCGAACGAACTTACAAATTCCATCAGTGTCTTTCTCTAAAACATCTAAACTGGCTTTTCAGAATTAACTCCTATCAAAACGTTTGTATTTTTTTTTCTCAATTATTGCTCTACTTTTAATCTTATAATGTACTGCATATATTCCTTACAACAAGAAATTGTTAGACTCTATTACATGCTGAAATGTAGTCTTGTAATGTACTGTATATTTTCCTTTCAACAACAGGTTGTTAATATCTGCATATTGCATGCTGAAATGTATTCTTAGATGTAAGCTCAAATCCTCACTTATGTACTGTGTTTGGAGCTTTTTCCCAGGCCTCCACTGAAAATGGACCTGTGTCCAGTCGGACTTTCCTGGATATCAAATGTAAAATAAAATAAAATAAAAATAAAATAAAATTACCCCACCAGCTTCTTCTCTCTCAGCTCCAGATCTTCCATTCTATCCTATACCAGCCTTCCTACTGCCCAGCACTATCCCCTCTCATCTCCCATTATTCTCCCTCCAGATCTCTCTGAAGCTCTAACCAAGACCTACTACAAATCTACAAACCCAAGTCTAAATTTGGATGCAGCATGTACAGCTGTCACCCCACTATTGCCTGGAAAAGGCTCCCACTAGAAATCAGGACCCTTACACAACCTAAACAATTTAAGACAGCCACCAAAGAGCACTTTAAAAGTCACTGGTCCTGCCACTGCACTCTCCCTCCTTAAACATCCCCTACTTGTCATACCTTAATCTACTTTCTGCCCTTAACTCACTCTTCTCACTAGCTCTCTCTAATCTGCCTTGACTACTCTTTCTACTGTCTTCTAAAATCTATTAAGCAAATCATCTCAGAGAAACATTATATTGTAATTGTCTTGCCTTCATGCAACTACATTATGATAAAACTGAGTTTTTGTAACCACTTACCCCAAAAATGATATTCATCTTAATGACATATTTCTTTTTATACATCTTGAAATAGTTATGCTATACTTCTGATTATTGACACTGTATAACATTGTATTGCTACTTAATGCCTTGTAATAATCCTGTAACATTGCTGTTTAATGCTAATTTATAATGAAAGTTGTATAATATGTTGGAGCTTTTCTCCCTGGGCCTCCACTGAAAAAGGGCTCTTCAGCTCAGTAAATAAAATGAATGCATTTATGTTTATCTTTCTTCCACTGAGAGCTCATATTGAGAGAATGACAAAGGTGCCTTTTTTATAGGTAAGACCCAAAACAAGTATCACAATTAGTAATAAATAAAAATTAGGCACTATACTTTGCAGTCTATAATTAGATTTTAAGAGATGCTAATTAAAAATGATTCCATGATGTTGTCCATGACAGCATTTTAGTCTGGTTGAGACACTTCATCAAAATGAGATCAACTGAGCACTGTTGCTTTAAAACTTTGTTTACAGAAGAATTTAGTATTTTTCCATAGGGGTTATCATAGCTTGAAAAACTATACATACCTCTCAATATGTTCACATCAAATATCTCTGCAAAAGACTTATAAAAAGTAGGTACATCTAGCCAAAAGTCTGGACAGCTAATTAACATGAAATTTGTATGCTTACTATCATGACTTCTCCTACTCCCAATAAAATTGTGGGTTACCACCACTTGGAAACACAAATTTAAAATATTTAAAAAACAAAAGTGACAATACACACACACACACACACACACACACACACACACACACACACACACACACACACACACACACACACACACACGCACACACACACACACATATAAATATACAATGTCCTTTTGACTATCTGGTATAAGTGCACTGTGTGAATTATTTACACTCAGAGAGCATTCAAGTTGGATCTTAACACGTTAATAATGTTCTCTTGGATGGAGATCAATTCTCATAATCACTGTCCATATTACTTTTACCCCAGTAATGGTAAATAGTTATAAAATCATAGGACAGCTAGTTACTTAGGAGTTTAAAATGTTATGTAATCTAACTTAAAAGTGCCACAGCAACTTGGACACCAGCAAAAGGGAGACTACTATTTAAAGCATACTTGCTTGAATGTCATAAACAGAAACAAGAAATATATAATGCCCAGTACAAGACATAGCAGTTAAGGAAAATGACAGGTGATTCCTTAGCTGGTTTAATATTTACAGCCTTGGCATCTGACAAGTTACTAAGTGCCATTAGCAGCTATAGAAATTTCCACAAAAACAGTGACACCTGTAATAAAGCACTTTGGTGATCAATCACTTGATTTCTTGATTTATTAATTAGACATACATAAATGGATGGATGCAGAAATAACACAGTTATTTTGTATAATGAAAATGTCATCACAGTCTCACAGGTAACAGGATCAAAATCACATGACAGTGATTTAAAATAAATTCTTCCAAAGTTTATGCAAATTTAAAACTGACAGTAATATTGTTAATAAATAAAAAGATTTATATTTATTTTTCATTTTTTGTCTCTGTTTTCTTGATTATAAAGCAAGAAGAGAAGTTAGCATCTGTATTATAACAGTACTAACTAGTAACCTCAATAAACCTAATTTGGTAGCATTTAATACGTTTTTGTAATATCTGATAAAAGGAAATTTGTGTTGGCTACCCTGTGCCTCATTCTCAGCAAAATTACAGTACTAGCACACTGTCCATTAATGCAGTCAGTAAAACTAGACAAAACAAGACAAAATAGAACAAACAGCCCAAATAGTTTTTATATGACTTAAGCACTGGTTATAAAGTATGTAGGAATAGCCAGAGTCCTCTGCCCTTGCAAGAATTTTCACAGCTGTGATGTGGTTAATGGTTGCAGTCATGGCTCTGACAACTTGAGAGGCAAGTGGTCAAAGTTCAAACTATCCTATCGCTCAACTGTTTAGTTATTGCAGAAAATAATCATTTAAAGGAATCAATTGGTATTTCATGCCCTCCTATTAGTTTAGGTTATAATTCAGTAGTATTTATCAAATACCAGACAGGTGAAAATTTTTAGTACTTATGTATTATTGCAACCAGATTTCTGAAGTCGCATAATTCATTGTGTTTCTGAGAAAAGAGGTTTCTTAACAATGTAAGGGGTATATAAGCAAGTAAGTAGTAATGTGTCACGGTGGATATGAGGTACGTAGAGTAATTACGGAGAAATGTTATACTTCTGGGTGGCATGTCTGATTGCATATATCTCAAAAGTTAGTCAAGATACAGGTATAAAGGGCATTTGCCAGAAGCAGCTGTTTTACATGTGAAATTAGTCCTTATCACTTAGAAAATGCATGTTAATGGCAATCGTAAGTATTTATTAAGTGAGTTGCTGTAGAAATCATATTTAAACAATGCCCTGATTTGGAGCCTTTGCTCCCTCATTATTTGTGGTTTTGTCCCTAATTACTGAGCCAAGAGGTAGCCCTATGATTCCAAACAGGTAGCAAACCAGGTTTACTGAGTCTCAATATCTTCTTCGAAGTGTTTTGTGTTCATAGTGAAACAGAAATTGGTCTGTTACAAGTGCTGATAGTGGACATGATTGCTGTCACTTGCTGTACCTCCTACTCACCTGCTCTCACTCAGTTGTCTATCCACAAGTCCACACTAGTAATGTGCATCGTTATCAAAGCCATAAGTCTAACCCTAAAGTTCCCATCTAGTCCCTAAACCGAACCTTCACTCCTTAACCCTAAAACTCCCCTAAATTCTCCTCGCATTTCAGACTCCTTCCTGACAACTCAAACACATCAATCTGGCATTTTCTGTTGTAACTGTTACAAGCGAAGCCTTAACATTTGCAATGTAATGTAATAGTACACTCCTGGAAGTTCATACACATGACTAATTTCAATCAAACATAAAGACAGCTCAGTGACACACACCTCCCCACACAGTTTCACAAAATCTTTTGGCAGGAGAAAGGCCTAGAAAGGATCCTCTTCTCCTGTTCAGAATCTGGTTGTGATAATATGTAAGTACTGAACTTTTCTGTGAAATACTATTGTTTTACAGTTTCTTACATAATTTATGGGAAATATGAAATACATAGCCTCCTACCTTGAATGTTATGGGGGGGGGGGTGTCACCTGCAAATAATTATTATTATTACTTTTATTTTATTTTTCCCCTTTCTGAAAAAAAAAAAAAATCATCTTTTGACTGAAAGTGGTTTGGCTGTCAATTAAGTATATACAACTGACAGAGCTAGACTTCTAGCTAAACAGAGTAACAAAATTATAGGAAACCTTAGGAAGAACTACACGTTTTAACTGCACCTGTGCACTAAAAATCCCCTAAATATTTCAAAACCTGATTTCAAGTCAGGCTAAACTTGTTGGATCTATTCTATGCATGCTGAAACTTCATCCATTCCTTGAATGAGATGTTAAGCCAAGATTCCATCTGCCTGAGATGATGGATGTAAAAGCTCCCACTGCATTTATCAAAAAGATTAGGGGAAGTTTCCTGGTGTCTTGGCCCAATCTCCTTTAGTCAGTATAGATACCATTTTGGTATTCCCCTGAAAAGAGGCCACTGGTATATTGGGACTAAACTAGTCATCAAAAAAGTATAGATAAACAGATTAATAAATAAATGAATTCATTCATTAATTAAATATTAACCAGTGATGAACCCCCTTGGATGATGGTGTGGTATGTAATGTAATGGTTTAGTTTATTTAGCATCTTTTTACCATTTTAGTCAATGGCAATAGATGTGCGCCTATAGGACTCTTTTCAGAGGGTTCTGGCATTGTGTTCAAAAGTGCAGCACAATTATATTTTGAACAGAAAGTCAAACACTTAAAAAGATGCCAAAATGTTTAATAAGTAATTTAACTCCATGGCACCATCAAAATGAAGAGGTGTTTTGTTTCAGATCAGAGCTTCTTCTATTAGAAAAGAACTAGTGAAAAAGAGATGTGTAAATCAAAGCATACATACAATGGACAACATTTTCTCTGAAGTTTTAATACATGTGGCATATAATATAATATAACCAGCATAAAATAGGTTACATGCTCTTATTTTATTTTATAAATATATTTATTCACATTTATTCATATTACAGTGCTGTTTAAAAGTGAGTACTTGAAGAAAGCATATATTCTAGTGTTAGGTGTTATTGACAGTAATATTACTACTAAGTTAATGGTATTCAGCTTTGCAGTATTTCTGCTTCTTTTAGGATCAAATTACTATATGACTATAGCATGATTAATTTGCGCTATTGCCTAGCTATCATATTTAATAATTTTCAGAGTCTGGCATCTTCCTCTTCCTTCCTTGGATATGTCACTTATACAAAACTATTTGGCGTAAATGTACCTCTCGTCTGTCTCAGTAACTAATTACCATACCGATGCTTTCTTTCCTTAAGCTGCTTCTAATGTTGCTATTAAAGTTGTTATATGTGTCACTTCTCCTCCATGTTATGTGCAGCATAGTTTGTCATCCACCAGTGTATATCAGACTATTGTGCGAAAGCATTGCATAAAGGATTGTGATCACTGTGGGATATATTCCACAACATATGCAATTAGAAGGATGATGCATATGAGGGTAAGGCCCAAAGTGATATGTGAGCAGTCCCCAAATGCTTGCATCACAGCGAGCATACAGTGCAGTACTCTTGTGATCCCCACATTTATTGTAATCTTTAAAGTATATGATCATCTTGAGATATTTCTGTTTAAGAAAATGCTTAATTCCATGTCTGAAGCTGGTGAGTTGTACACATGCACTGGCCATACAGCACTGTTGTACTATGAAAATCATGAATATACGTAGACCTGCAGTTACACATCATAAACATAACACAACTAGGACACTACTGTACAGTAACAGCTCAGTCATGCACAGGCTACCTTTAGTATAACTTTAACTGTATTACTAACAGCAGCTGAGTGCAAATTATGCCACATTTTTAACATTCCCACTGGAGGTAGGTTTGATATACAGTATATCATATTCCTAGCAAAGCAAGGTGAGCATGTCCCTTTGCCAGGTACACCAATGAATGTAATACTTTGGTTAACAAGTACAATGTAATTCTTAAGCTACAGCATTTCTGAGTAAAATAATCAAACCCAGGCTATTACACTGTAGGTATCACAGTTTTACTTGGAAGATATAAAAGGAATTCATAAAACTTAATTTATTGACTTGTGCCTTGCAGGCAACATGATCAATATACTGGTGTATGCCATGACATTTCAAAGAAACTAAGTCAGCAAACATGGTGATTTTGTCAGTTTCATTAGAAAGGCCGACAAAGTATAACAGTAATTTAGTAGAATTGTTCACAGATCGTGTGGATTCAGGAGGTTGCACTTGGGAATGCTATTGAGATGCTGTGCTGTTTGCAGACAAAACAGTCTATAGTTCCAGATTTTGTCTATGAGCTGGGTCTGAACTCCATTACTTTTGTTAACATGCAGCTTTGGGGCAAGAGGTTTGAAAACTCCTAGAATTCTCATGTTAGAGAACCTTTGTCTATATTAATAACATTCATGATGCTCAAGGATTTCCCAGTGTTCAGGCATGTTTCAAGAACATGAGCTGTTCATATTTAAAGAGAGTGCGTGCATCAATGACTATGAATATGAATTCTGCATTTACACAGCTGAGGTAAGGTAGACTCTTCACCAATTTGCCATCCATATGGACAGCTGTAACTTTAGTGATGCTTATCCAGTACATGTAAATTGTTTTTACTGTTTTAAGTACATGTACTTCCTTTATTTTCATGCAAGAAAGGTATAGTGTTCATGTAATATCCACTGCATATAAAAAAATGTTTTTACTTCTAGGTAATATATGTGATTTAACTGTGCAGATTTTCTACCGGGGCCTCTGCTGAAAATGGATTTTTGCCCAAGTGGATTTGCCCAGTCAACACAGACAAATAAGCAAATAAAGACATAAAAAATAAATGAATCAGATTAAGGACATTTCTGTTATAAATTGTCAAACACTAATCATCAAAGGGCTGGACAAGTGCTTTGTCACATTCATGAAATAGGTATAGCATATTGTGACTACTGAATGCACAATGATTACTAAAAAAAAAAAAACTCAGTTTAGCAATCATGACCCTCATGGATAGGGGATATGGGAAACACAGAAATGTCCCAACATATACATATTTGGCCTCTCTCTGGATTATTTGTGTGTCAAACATAAAAGTTAAAAACTACCATGGTAATGCAAGGCTGGGATTATAAAGATCCTAATTAAGATAATTACACATTAATAGCCTGGTAAATACCAATGAACCTAGTAATACAATATTAATATATGTATTTGTGAGGTCTACTTTGGTTATTTTGTTTGTAAAAACCTGATAATATATTAATTTAAGGATTACTAGATTACTAGTTTATTTTGTTAATCCAACTTCATAGTGACCTTCTTGGCAATATGAGTATGTATATATAAATGTGTATATATATATATATATATATATATATATATATATATATATATATATATATAAAACTCAAGATATTATGAAATTGGATGAAGCAAGATTAACCTAAATAACCTACAAATCATATAGTCTGTCCCTGTCTCTTGTCAAAGCAAAAAAGCTGTTTAGTAACTGCCTCTCTGAATACCCTTCTTGCTGCATAAGCTGTATTTTAGCATAGCAGGACAAATGCAAAAATCTGGTTTCTAAGTACTGAGTTCATTTCCAGAGACAAAACCTTATGTGCTAAAGCATGACAACAGGATTCAAGTTTAGCTGCAACTATTCTGACATATATTGTTAGTTTTTTTTTTTTTTTTTTTTTTTTTTTGCAGTTGCAACCCCCTTAATTCTGTCAGACACTAATTAAAGTGAAAATGTACACTTTCATTAAGAGAGGATCTAGTAGGATTACAAGCAGTTTACTTAGCATTACATCAGATCAATAGGGCTTCCAGGTATACAAATTGTATCCACTGAGATGGCTTAATATCAGAAGGGCAAGGCCTTATTCTTTTGTATAGGTCTTTAAGGAATATCCAGAGCATAAAGTAATCTCAACAATCCCCTCCTAGAGAGACTGTATACACACACACACACACACACACACACACACACACACACACACACACACACACACACACACACACACAATGTTTTTTAGACTTACCTAAGAGAAGGAATATATGCAAATGAGTCTAAGTTACTATATTGAGCTATAAAAAAGTGTAAGGAAATGGAGAATTACTTTGGTGGGTTTTGAAGAAGGACAAGCCTCCATGCTATATGGCAAGCCCATAGTCAAGAAAGATAAAAGACCATAAACATGGTTACTGCTTATATAGATGATGAATTCCAATAAAGTATTCCAGCAACTAGTGGCATAAGTAACAATTTACACTTACTAAAAAAAAAAAGTTATTGCTGTAATCAGCATTCTTAAATACAGAGACAAGTTGTTCTGTTTAAGTGCTGGATGATATGTAGTTAAGAAAAAGAAACATTGATTTAGCAAGAAAGCTTAACTTTCTTGTACTTTAAATTCCAAATAAAAATAAAAAATTGCATCTTCTAATTAATTCAGAACATTTCAAGACATTTCTATAAAATCAGTTATGGCAGGAAAAATGGAATACAAGGGCTTGGGAACATAAGAGTCAGTTTTGAGTTCCTCAGCAGGAGACAAGTGTAATAATCTAAGGTTTGTATGAACTAGATAAACAAGCACATGAAATTAATTTGCAGGATCTGAGATAATAGCGTGGACATATTTTTCAGACAGAAATTTAGAATTGCAAACTAGCACATGTCACATAAAAGGATATAAACAAAATCACAAGAAATACATCCTAGTCCAGTGTGGTTAAAAATCTCATGTCATATTAACAGTTACTTTATCTGCCAAAGTTGTTTATAGACTACAAACAGTTCTTGTAAATATATGCCTATTAGTTCCCTTATTTGCTATAGCTATTAACAGACTGATTTGCTTGTATTATAATTTAACAGTTAATTTATTTTCTTGGGAGAGAACCCGGGAGTTCTGTGTGCCTTCAAACTGCTACATATAATAGAGCCATCTGTGATGTAGTGTAGTGGAATGCCTTAAAGACATTTAAAATGCAGCAGCTGAAAATGTATTTGTTATTGATTTACACTGCTTTATATGGAGATCCAATGCAGCATTATTGTTCATATCCACTAATGTGCTGCTGCATGTTCAGTATATATACTTTGGTAACTATATTAAATGGGACAAGCTTCAGTGTGTCCCAAAATACAGGGAATGACTGGCCAAAAAAACATACTTACATATACCAAGTCCAAGATGGTCCCCTGCAAAAAAAAGTTTAAAGGAGAAATGGAGAAGAGCGATGTTCGATATTCTCTTTTCTCCTATATTTTTGGTCTTTTTTTTTTTTGCATATGTCGGCAGACTCGGCACTCAGCATTATGAGTGTCGATATTTCAGTAGCGAGCCACATATTTTAACATGTATCATTCTTAAATCAGTTATCATGTAAAACAATTATAATGAGACAGTATAAGCAGTCACATGGGGTATAACAGATAGTATCAACACAGATTAACTACAGATAGCACATTATCATTGCTATTATAATGGCATCCAGTGTGCAAAATACTGTTTTAACAATCACTGAACAAGTCAATTAACCAAAAATTGCCCAAGAAAAGGGACTGTGGACTTTCCTATTTAACAAATGGGTTGTGTTATTATTATGGTATAGCATATCCTTTTAACTACTTCTCAAAACTCTTTTGTGTTTTATCATTGCTGGAGTCACACTCCCTGAGATCAATGAAGAAATTGCAGTGAATAGTGCACCACTGTTGTAGGGTGTTTACACCATGCAGATCCTAATAATTAGTGGTATAATGATCAGTGCTAATGAAGTATTGTCTAGTAACACAATCTATTGTTTGAATATGTTCTAACAGTATATAACATCTATGCTGTGTACAAAACCATATAATGCAAATGTCAAGGTCAGTTTGCTGCAGATCGATGGAATAAAGCCATGCAATCATTGAAAATACATGCACATATATTAATACAGCTGATGAAGAATGGGGTAAGCTTGTCAGCTCAATGGTGTACATTGATAAAGCTCTAGTTGTGATCCAGACAACCTATGAATGGCTATTCTTTGAGGTGCTTGGGGGGAATGGACTGATGAGGCATGCTAAAAGTCAGTCACTGATGCCTACTTACAAATCATAGAAGGAGGTCTTGCCCACTGTAATGCCATCAGCTCCTGTACAGTGAGGCATAATGGATACATTGTGTGGGCCAGAGATGTGCACATGGCTTTGCCAAACCACAGTCATGTAGTATCCTTCATCATGCATGTATGGGAGTGAGCACTCCCACAAGGGAAGATACAGAAGGCCCTTGTATCTATGAACATACACATCAGCTGCAAGGAAGGCAGTTAGGTCCAGGAATCAGAAAAATCCATCTATTAGATTTCCCCCATGTGATGGGGAATGAATCGTTGCTATCATAGTAGCAGGACTTGGTAGTCAGCAAGCACAAGGGCCCGAGTATGTGACAAAAACCAGCATGTAACAGTGCACTGTAAAAAGCATTTGAAATATATTTTAGTCTATGTATGTTGTTTGTATGAAGCATCACAAAAATATAATAATAATAATAATAATAATAATAATAATAGTAATAATAGTAAATTCAGCCCAACATATATTAGTAAACATTTGGCATGTGACAACAACATGTTACAGGGTATGGGGGTGCACAGGATTGCCCCCCAAAACAAAAACAGTTGCTTTATTTATTTGTCAATCCTTTGTGAGTCAATGTTTTTTTGTAGTCTATGTGCTAGCGTCAATGACTTTGTGATTGACAATTCTTGGTTTTGATCATTATTTATGTACATATATATATATATATATATATATATATATATATATATATATATATATATATATATATATACTGTATAAAAGCACACCAACAGTCCACAGCAGGGATAAGCTGAACAACAATGAATAAAATAAAACAAAACTGGTGCAGAGATAGATAAGCACTTTAGCATGTAGCTTCTTCAGATCTAATAAACAACTGAAAACACTTGGTGTTTAAATACCAGCTCATCATACAATGTATTCAATTACATGCTATGCATCATTAGGTTACTATTTTTTATTTTTTATATTTAGGCTTATAGATCTGGGCACTGTTTGTAGAATAAGTGATAACATCTACAGATCTCTTAAGGACTGTTTGGACAACTTCTTATTAACCAATTATTTATATATGTATTTTTTAGTGGAACATCCTAGAATACCTGTGTTGAATGGTTTGCCTAAGATACACAAGGATGCAACGAACCCTCCCTTTAGACTCATTGTGGCAGGGAGTGGATGGCTCACTGAGCCAATTTTCATATATCTTGACAAACAGTTTAAACCTATTTTATCTACATGCAAATCAGTGTTAACTGACATGAAACATTTTCTACATGATTTGTTTAAATTTGTAAATGAGAACAATGGCAGAGATTTAAGATGGTTTATCACTATGGATGTGAAATCCTTGTTTACCAGCATACCTTATGACGAAGGTGTACAGATGGTTAGAGGTTTTAATAAGTAGAAATGTATATGATAGCAAACATGTAGACTTTTTATGTTTATTAACAGAAATGGTGTTGGAAAACAATGCTTTTACTTTTAATAAATCTTATTATTTGCAAACATCTGGCGTAGCTATGGGCACTTCGTGTGCTAATAGCTACGCCAATTTGGTTATGTCTAGACGGGAGGAAAGCATCATGTATGCTTTGGAATATTATTCGTCATACATACCCTTCTATAGACGGTTTGTGGACAATCTTTTTTATTATGTAGAGGTGATTCATTACAGTTGCATCAATTCATCAATATGCTGAACACTAGTACTATTTCTTTGGAATTTTTATATAAACACTCAGATGTTTCCATTGAATTTTTAGATGTTTTATTGGCTAAGAGAGATAATAACGCTATAGAAACTAAATTATATAGGAAGGAAGGCTATCAGCCTACATATGTAATATGTACATAATAATAATACATATGAATATTTAAGAAACTAATTAATCGGTGGAAGGACCCCCAGCAAACAAATCCTCAAAGCTCATCCAAAGCAAAGAACTTGCCATCCTACCTAGTACCCTGTTCTCAAGGAGGCAAGAAAGTACGTGTTTTTATACATTAGCTGTAAAACTGCATATTTGCCTATCCCTACTGTATGTATATAACCTTACAACCTAGCCAAATCACCTAGCAACCTTACTCCCTTCTACACCTCTCACTATTTTCACTGTTTCCCTCTGCTTGGACTCTCTTGCTCTTTGTTACTTTGTTTCCTCCTTTTGTGTTGTGTCCTGCACCTTCCTACCCTCAGGATCCCTTGCAAACCCTGTTATCTTCCATATCTACCTGCTCACCTCTACTGTACTGTCCCACTTTGCCCACTAGATGGCACCCTAAACTAGGACATCTCCCTTTACTTTCTTCTTCTCTCTCCCTTGTTGCCCCGAGCATGCCACAGTAGACCTTGTTCCCTCTTTTGGCCATCTTTGCTCTCCTCATACTTTACTTCTGCTTCTCAGTGCTACTTCACTTCCACATCCTTTATTTCCTTGCTTTTCCTCCCCCCACACCTACTCTTTATACCTGCAGCTCTCAGCAGTCAGTAGTTCTCTGATTGTTTTTTGCTGCCGCTAATCGCTTTCTTGCTCTACCCGTTCCGTTCGCCCTACGGGCTCACTCTGCTCCCCTACTCTACCCCAATTCCCACCCACCCCACCACTCCTAACCTTACACTCATGTAACCACACCCCTTCTCCTTCTCAGCCAATCACAACCCACTTCCTCTTAGAACACCCTACTACTACCTTTTGTATGTCTTAATTACTTAATTTTACCTTATTTATATAACACACCCTAACCTCTTTCTAAGCTTACACCATATTACTTTTATTTTCAACTTAACTATTAAATCCATCTTACTTCAATTGTAAGTGCCTTTATCCTTTAACCTACGCTATCTCACACCACTTTTCCTCCTTTCTCCCTCCATCTCCCTTATCTACTTCACTCCTTCCTTCACTTATAACACATCTATACCTCCACATGGACCCAACACATAAATTCTTCTACCCATATGTACTACTCTTAACAACTCTTGCTTCTCTTACAATACCTTACACATTAACCTCATTTGAACATATTTCTCTTCAAGAACATCTCCACCCCCTTCAAGGAACTCTATCACTCTCTCTCGATAACTATAGCAACCATATTAACATAACCTCTACCTCCATTTATATACTTCCAAAGTATCATAGATCTACCCATATTACTTACATTCTTACCAAAAAAAAATACAAATTATTATGATAAAATCTACAAATTTATACACTATCCACAACCACACCCACTACTAGATGATGACATTCATCCTAACCCAGGCCCCAATACTGACATTACCAAAAAGCCCCTCAACCTAACTACTTCAAATATCTTTACACCAAATAGACCACCTAACTCCCTCCTAATAGCTCACCTTAACATCCACAGCATTAACAATAAAACTTCCCAGCTACATGCACTCCTAGATGTTCACTCATTTGATATTCTCTGTCTTTCTGAAACATGGCTAAAGCCCTCTACTCTCAACCAGGAAATCACCCCTCCAGGATATAACATCCTGAGATTTGATCGCAGCACCAAAAAGGGTGGTGGAGTAACCATTTTGTATAAATCTGAACTACAACTTTCACCCTCCAATTTGTCACTTCCCTCAATTCCCAATTCAGAAACCCTCACTGCAAAACTACAAATCAATAACTCCAAATCTATCTATATAATCTGCTCTTACCTCCCCCCTGGAAATAACATCAATACTCTAGAAAACTTACTTAGTTACCTCACTTCCCACCTACCCCAAGAAACCATTATCTTAGGAGACTTTAACATAGACTAGAAAACCTGTAATTCTCCCAATCCTACCAACCACATAAATCTCTATGGATTTACACAAATAATAACCACTCCTACTACAATCCATAAACAAAACAATAAAGAAACCATCTTAGACTGGATCCTTCTAAATAGGCATCTTGATTCTTATAAGCCAGGAACACTCCCAGATGATATGAGTGACCACATGCTAACCTACATCATCAAACAAAAAACTTATACCCCCAACACAAATATTTTTAAAACCTCCTGCTCCAAAAAATACTTTAATCCAGAGAGCTTCCAAAACGAACTCATAGCATGTGACTGGTCTCCTATGTTTCATCTTGAACTTGATGAAGCAGTAACCTACTTCAATACTAGATTTCTCCAAATACTAGACTACCATGCTCCCTCTCGCTCTTCCCGCATAAGAACCAAAACTGCCCCCTGGCTCACAAAGGCAACCAAGCAAAATATCCTTCTCAGAAATAAAATTTGGGCCAAATGGAGAACCTCCAGAAACCCAACAGATCACCTCTACTTTAAACAGTTACGAAATGCAACCAAGAAGGACATTATCAAAGACAAAAAAGACTATTACTTCCACCTACAACAAACCCACCATCAACACCCCAAAAAATTCTGGTCTAGCATTATCAAACTTCTTCAACCAGGACTCTCTAAAACTCCTGACCCTACAGGTTTCGACCATAATAACTCTAACCAGATTCCTGATGCCTTTAACCATTATTTTACTGAAGCCATCCTATCCCTAGCTAACACATTACCTACCACCTCCACCCTCCCATCAAATACACCTAATACCTCATCACCTACCTTCCATATACACCCAGTACCTACATCCCTCATTTGTAACCTCCTTCAAAAGCTCAAGCCATGCACCCCCTCTGCAGACTGTCTTCCAGCCAAATACCTACAAATCGCAGCTAAAGCCACAGGCTACCCCGTCTCCATACTTATAAATAGAACAATTTCAGAAAGCAAAATCCCTTCTATGTGAAAGATCTCCCATATAATCCCTTTACACAAAGGTGGGTCTTCACCTGAACTTTCTAACTTTCGGCCTATTGCCTTACTCTCTCCATTAGCTAAAATAATGGAGAAATGTATACACCGACAACTGCTTGACCACCTACTACAAAATAATCTACTTGCCAATTGCCAACATGGTTTTAGGCCCTACCATAGCACAGCAACTGCCCTGCTATCCTTCTCAGACTCTATAAACAAAAATCGTAACAATAACTACTTTTCTTCTGCTCTTTTCATAGACCTGTCAAAAGCATTTGATATGGTGAACCATACCATACTTATCAACATTCTAAAAGCCTAATCACTTGACCCACAAGCATTACAATGGTTTATATCCTACCTACAAGATAGGCAGCAAGCAGTTCTCTGGAATCATAATATTTCTTCATCCCTCTCTGTAAACATTGGAGTACCACAGGGCTCTATTCTAGGACCACTTCTATTTTCTCTGTTTATCAATGATCTACATACTAGTATTTCTCAAGCCACCTGTATACAGTATGCAGATGACTCCACCTTAATTTGTTCAGCCAAGTCCATAACCTCTCTCCAGTGCCTCACCCAAACAGTATTTAACAGTGTTGAGAACTGGTTCACGAAACATTGCCTTCTTCTCAACCCCAAGAAAACTAAACTATTGTTCTTTTCTCCTACTCACAAGTCACCTCAACCATGCTTCACATTAACCTCTAACAATGGAACTATCATATCCCCTGACACTACAACCCACCTGCTGGGTGTTACAATTGACAACAACCTTAGCTACAATTACCATATTAATTCCACTATAAAGACTGTTAACAAAAAACTAGGGACCTTATACAGAATAAAATCCTTCCTTACCCCTGCAGCCAGAATCACTATAGCCCAAACCCATCTAATCTCTACCCTCTTCTATGCTTCTGCTATATATACAAATCTTTCTAAAACCAACCTTTCCAAACTCTCCACCAGCTATAATAACATAGCCAGATTTGCTACTGGTACCCCATATAAAACTCATCATTGCCACAACCTCAAACAACTGGGTTGGTTAGAACTACAAAACCAACTACTTTTTCAACAACTTGTTATCTCCATAAGATACTCTACTACCCCAAGCATACCCATATACTCACTAATCTCATCTCCCTTTACAAAAACCTTGCAACCCTACGTTCAGCAAATAAACCTCAAATCTCTTCCATTAAATCCAACAACAAAGCTGGGGACTCACTCTTCACAAACATCGTAGGAAAGAGCTGGAACCATCTTCCTTCTGAACTTTCCTACCTTACTTCTACTCTGCTTTATAAGAAGCATCTTAAAGAATATTTTAAATCCCACTGGCTTTGCCCCTGCTCTAACCCTGACTCATATCTCTTGCCCATCCTGCTCTTTCTTAAAAAAAAAAAAAAATGTTTTTTTTTTGTTTCTACTCATGGTATTTTATTCTAGCCTAAATGTTTCTAAATAACTCTGCTTAACCCTATCTTTTAATGTAAACATTGTACCAATTTTAATTTTAATTTTACTGCATTGTTGTCATTATTGCTGCTTGGAGCTTTTCTCCTCGGGCCTCTACTGAAACTGGACATGTATCCAGTTAGACTAGCCCGGTCAACAAATGTAAAATAAAATAAATAAATAAAATAAATGTACATAGAAACAGCAAGCATCCTGGTCACGTGTTCCGCAATGTACTGAAAGGGCAAAGTATGCGTATTAGTCGATTACACAATGACGACATGGATCTTGAAAAAGGATTAGAGCAGTTAAGCTCTGACTTTAGGTCAAGAGGTTACCATACAGATGAGGTGAATAGAATGCAAGAAATGGTTAGAAGAGAGAGATTGACTACAGCCAAACCATATTATTCTAAACATAATAATATGCCTCATGATGTCAATAGGAAGAGAAGTAATACTTCATGTTTTAGTCTCACATTTTATAATGATGAGAGAAATATAAGGGAGATAATATCTAAACACTGGACCATTCTGGGGACCAGCAAAGATATATTCTCTGTTGTGGGTGATAGACCCAGATCTGGATACAGAAATAAGAAATCCATATGTCATAGCTTATGCTATCCGCAACTTGTTAATGTGAAATCAATTAACATTACTGACCAACACACCATTAGATGTGACAAATGCTCATATTGCAATTTTATAGATGAGTCCCATACGTTTTTTCATCCAATCAGTAATAACTCATTTACACACTTCCCAAAAGCAAACTGCAATAATAGGATTTTGGTTTACTTAGCATACTGTACACTATGCCTGTGCATATATTTGCTTTAGTTTTTATACATAAATTGAATTTTATTTATTTAATGTTAGTATATTTATTTATTAATATTTATATTGGTATTATACATTAAATAATTTTATTATTTATGCCTTTGAGAATATGTCCAGGGGGTGCTTATACATGGTATATGTTATTAGCAATTATGTGCTTTTTAACATCACTATAGTAACCTAATGATGCACAGTATGTAACTGGATACATTGTATGATGAGCTGGTATTTAAACACCAAGTGTTTTCAGTTGGTTATTAGATCTGAAGAAGCTACATGCAAAAGCGCTTATCTTTCTCTGCACCAGTTTTGTTTTATTTTATTCATTAAATTGTTTAGCTTATCCCTGCCGTGGACTGCTGGTGTGCTTTTATACAGTTTACTTGTTTGTTGTGCTTGCATAGCAGTGGTTTAATCTTCCTTGCAACGTTTTCTTTTTGGATATATATATATATATATATATATATATATATATATATATATATATATATGTATGAACAAACAGACCTTGAACATTAAGGAATTACTTTCGGCTCCTAGTTTTCCAACTGTGGTTCGAAACAACAAGGACATGGGTAATTTAAACAAGCAGCTACAAGAATTTGAAAAGGTACTTAGGAACTTTAAATCATTACAGATGGACAATGTGTACCTTGAGAGGTCTTTAGAGTTAAAACAAGTGCCAAAAGAGCTTCGTATTTTTAAATTACCTTTTGGTTTTGAACATGACTGTGAGTTGTTCAAAGAATTAATACAATTGTATGATAATACAGGAATGGAATTAATTAAATTAATTATTAAAAATAATAACACCAAGTTAGCAAAATTAAATGAAACTTTAATAGGTTTAGACAACAGCATACGTAATGATTTGTTGTTTGAATTCAACAAACATTGTTTAGACAGTATTATTATGGACATGGATAAGTTTGTTAATAGAGGTTTGGAGATAAAAAATAACAAAATTTATAGAGACACTAATGATTATAGTCACAACAAGGCATATTCACACTTTAAGGAATTTAAACGTAGTAAATATGCTACCAAAAGAGAAATGGTGGCTCAAAGTGTTGAGAATGTGGAGAGTTTGAATAATGAACAACACAAAGGACACAATAATAGCTCTAGAGTTAATCATGTTACAAATCACAATAAACAGGATAGAGTTTTTTAGAGGAACCCATATTAAGGAGGTCAGAGCGCCTACGCGATCGTTATCAGGGACATTACCAACAACAACACGTAAGCAGGGACATGACGAGACAGAAAACACATTCATATTACTGAATTTTACTGAAGAAGTAATAGAGAATGATGGATTATGTGGCAACAAGGCAGACAATTGTATTGTCACAAGTCATGATTTAAGTAACAATAACTATGAATACAATGTACATATGATTACTGAAGGTATTGATACTACTACACACGTTGATGAAGAAGCAATTTTTTGCAACAACAATGTTAATTTGTTTAATATAACAGGGAATACTACTTTTTACCAGCAGTATTTACACTGTTCAACTGTAGTTGATGGTGGATTTACGGTATATAACTATACAGAAAAAGAACTTAGTGAAGATTATATCAAACTTTTTAAAAAAGGTTTCACCTTTGTCCCTAATTTTAAATTCGACATTGGCAAAATTATGCTTAATTTAAAATTATATACTAGAAAATTGAATCTTAAAATGCTTTTTTCTGCCAACGCCAACAAGAATATTGAACCAGACTCTGGCCATTTTAAACTGAAAAGAAGCAGTACATTTATACCCCTGCAAAATCCCATCATTTACCTATTTGGAATGTTATGTGACATGGAATTTAAAAGGGTGTTGAAAAAAACAGCAAAAATGCATGATAATTTAACAGTAGCAGAAAGATTTTGTTTGAAGGAATTGACCAGCTCTGGGCAATACAGAATTATGAAACCAGATAAGGGAGGGGGGGGGGTTATAATAATGATGAAAAATGATTATTTTAACAAGATGTATGATATGTATGATATGTTGAGTGACACTGACACATATGAAAAGGTGTCAAGGTTTGAGATGAGTAGAGCCTATACTAAGGTGGATTGGCAACTATATGAATTGTTAATGGACGGTGTCATTGACAAGGGAGAATATGACTATTTATTGGTAGAATTTCCAATCACACCGACTGTGTTTGGTATACCAAAAATTCATAAAAGTATTGCCAATCTACCATTTAGACCTATAGTTTCTGCAAAAGGATCTAAATTAGAGGCTGTGGCACACTATATAGATGTGAATTGTAAAAATATTTTGCCTAAGTTACCACACATTCTCAAAGATTCCTGGCACTGTCTAGAAGTTATCAAAGAACATGCAACCCTCATTAATAAAGATACTTTAATGGTTACAATTGATATAATCAATTTATTTTCCGTTACACCACATGAGTTGCGGCTAAGTATGTTTCAAGCAAGTCTGTTATCATTTAGTGATATGAGTGTGGACAAAAGTAGAGTTATTACTGATTTAATGGAAATGGTGTTAACAATTATTTTTGCATGGAAGGAGAATTTCATAGGCAAAAGGCAGGTGTAGCAATGGGGGCTAGATGTGTGCCAACATATGCCAATTTAGTCTTGGCATGGTGGGAGAAACAGAAGATTTTTACTTCTAGTTTTTGGTCAAAAATTATTTTATATCTGAGATTTCTTGATGACATTTTAATTTTTTGGAAGGGTAATGAAGAAGAAATCTTGGAATTTATAGCCATTTTAGACACTACAACCTCCTTTTTAAAATTTACACACCATGTCTATAAGAATAACTGTGAATATTTAGACATACTACTTCAAATAAATGAAGAAGGAATAAATTCTAACATATTCAGGAAAAAAAACTTATTCAAATTCCTTTTTACATTTTAACAGTTGTCATCCTAATTTTCAAAAAAGGAATTTAGTTAAGGGCCAAATGGTCAGACTGTCTTGGATTTTAAGTGACAACAATAATTTTAATATTGAGATTGACAAACTTATTGGAATGTTCACAGAGAGGGGATATCCTATGCAATTACTTATGGAGACAAAGAAAGAAATATTGATTAAACAGAACCTTAGTTTTAAACCTATTTTAAAATTTGGTTTTAATAAAGTTTTGAAAGAAAAAACAAATAACAAAGGAGATGCATTTGTTATACCGTTTAATGAAACATCCACTACAATAGTTAATATCTTGAAGGAAGTATAGGTGAATGTGTTTAGTAACAAATTAGAGGTTTTAAGTATTGTTGGTAATTGTCCGAATGTTACATACAGTAGAGGAAAGAACCTAAAGGATTATTTTGAGAACAACAGTAACAAACAATCATACAATAATTCTAAAATGAGTAAGTGTGGAGTTTGTAAAATATGTAAATTTATTAATGATGGTCCGTACGTTATGACACAGAATTATAACAAATCTATGAAATGTCCAGGATACGTGAATTGTAATACAAAAATGGTGGTTTATTTAGCTACTTGGTTATCATCTCCAGCATTTTACATAGGAAAAACTGTAAGAAAATTAAAAGACTGTATAATGGAACACAACAGGGACATCAAAAACAAAAGATTAACTAATTCCTTATATGTACACAGTACAAAATGTCAAGATTTTAAAAGGTTTATATTTTTTGTAATAGATAGGATTCCATACAACACAAACAAGGGGGGAGATGTTAAAAATTTATTAGAAGCAAAAGAATGCCTATGGCAACTTAGACTTAATGCTAGTAGTATGCCAGGCATTTATGAACATGTCTCCGTCTCCAGTATTTTGAAATATAAATCGTATTTAGTATAAGGGTATTCATTTTATGTTGGTGATATATTGTTACATTTTTACATCATTGTTTTTAGTTTTTAATTTATATCTATATTATTTAATGTTTTATACTATTATACTGTCAACACACATATATATATTTACATATATTTATGTATTTATATATTTAATATAACAGGATGAAATATGATAGAAAGCATTTTAATTGCTGTGTACATACACACACATCAATACATTTTTCATAATTAGGTATAATGAGGCGTTGTATTTTAAATAAGAACGTATTTAATGAAGGAAAGGCTGATTGGTGAATTTTTAATTAGAACAAGTATATTAAGGAAGTGTTTTTAATGGAAGTTACTCTGATGATACCCACAGATGAGATGGGTGAAAGCGCTTAGTGTTTTGGATTATACACGTTTTGTAACTTGCTCTTGTAAGTGTATTTTCAAGTTATATTAATAAATAGTCGCATCAGATATTTTGATTGCCTTGGTTCTTTTTATAGTTTTATTCGTTTTATGTTCGTTTTCTATTATTGATATATGTGTGTGTATATATATAAACATGTGGGTGTGGGTCTACGTTTCTTGATCGAAATTTAAAAATCTCAAACAAGAAATGTAGAAATCCACTTAAGCGAAAGTGCACTACATCAAAAGTGCACTTTCGCAAAAGCCGATTCAGTGAATCGGAAAAAAAACAAATAACTTTAAACACTATTCTGTGCCCCCCACACCTCTCTACTAAAATATACCAACTCCAAGATTGCACTATAGTGGGGAAAAGTATAAATTTCCTTATCCCCACTGTAATGTGCTTTGCTAATATGGCTTTTCCGAAAGTGCACTTTCAATGTAGTGCACTTTCGCTTAAGTGGGTTTCTACGTTTCTTGTTTGAGATCTTAAAATTTAGATCAAGAAACATAGACCCATATACATATATAGATTTTATATATACATATATATATATATATATATATATATATATATATATATATATATATATATATATATATGTGTGTGTATAGGTCTTGGCTCATTGGTTCAAGTGTACATCAGTGTATACATCCGTTGGTATATTTCCATTTGCTGCCAATACCATGTGGCATTTTGATATTGTTAGACTCCTCATCCAAACAAGATACAAATTACTGACAGTGATTTTGTGAAGGGGCTAGATATAGGCAACACAATGAAAGTAAGAATGCTCTTGAATTAGGCATTGCATCGGGATGTTTTTCACCACTTACTTTTGACAATTTCCTGTTTTCTGTCATGTTTTCACAATTGAGTTAATCATTGTTGAGGGGGGCTTCATGTAAAGTTTCATGGTAGGAAACAACATATACTATATACGTGCAGTGGTACAACAACCACTTAAGGTATGGCATTCACTATAAGGACATGTAGTATTTCCATATGAAAAGTAATACTGTTAGAGCAAAGTAGCTTACAAGTAATAGGTTCAAAGGTAAGTACTAGAGTAGCTACCCTCGTGGTCCATTTTAAGCCTAGCCAACTTCCTTTTAAAAGTGAGAATCACGTTCTGCACCTTAACCATTACACCATCTCCAACAGCTTGCCATTTAAATGTCAGCACTTGAAATGCTGTGCTGAAAAGCTCAATTAAATGAAAACACAGGAGAAGAGCAAATCTTGAAAATAACACTGCCCCCTAAAATTACATTTTTGTGGGGGGGCAACCCCATTTACACCCCCATACCTACGAACTTATTTATACCAACTCCAAGATGGTCTTACCTTGGAGAAAAGTGAATATTCTGAGAAAAGGCATATCATACTTAGTGAATGTAAATCTTTCCTTTTGGCCATTCAGTTTCTGTATTTCCAGACTTACTCTAGTGGGTCCTGACATTTCAAATAGTTACTATTCCAGCCCTATGTTATAGTGTGGTATTACCTGAAAGCTGTCACTGGTAACTCACAGGGTAATTTGTTCACATCAAGGGTGAGGGACTAAGGAAAATTATTTATATATTGCTTTTTTTAATATGTCAAAAAAAATATCCAGGTAGGGATTACTTCTAATCATATGAAAGCATATGCCTGGATGAAGAAAACTTTTATTGATGATAAAAAAAATATAATAATATGAAGGCTTATAGGAAACAGAAACCTTTTTGTGAAAGCTTTCATAAAATTGTAAATCTGGAATTTTACCATATCGGATTAGTATAAAGACATTGAATATGCAGAATATTACTGCAGAAAGAGTGCATTCTGAGTTGGACATAACTGATGATTATATATCTTCAAAGTGTTTATATCTGCTTAGAACATGTTTTCATTTTTTTTTGATTTTTCAGAAAATGCACATCACAAATAAATGCCTGCAGGGGCTGGGGGTGTCCGATGATGGACTGCCATTCCATCCATGACTGGTTATGTGACTCAGTATAATAACATAGGTCTCAGAAAAAATAATGAAAGCTCTACATTTTCTGGATGTAAAGAGGCATAGGGGTTAATCCTTCAAAGATGTACCATGAATAAGTTGATGAAAAAGCACCAGGAAGATTCTGTCACCTGTTGACTGATTAGTATTGCTCAGTTAAATCTTTTGCATTACACAGAGAGTAGTGTGGATAGTACTCACTGCATTTATTTTATGCTTAACATAAAGCATGTCAGCACACCTATTTATTTACCTGTTGTTTTTAAACTTTCAGGGTGATATCGGATTAAGGGGATCTCCAGGACATCCAGGTGACGAAGGTACAAGTGTAAGTATATTCTGATTTTCATCTATGTAATTCATTAAATTATAATACATAAATGTAATGAAGCTTTTATTTAGAAAGCCAAAATATGTGTATATGCATGTATATACTAAACATTTCTATTTGCTATTAGGCAGTGCTACTAAGTATTAACTTAACATCCAAATACTGAGAAACACTCAGTTCTTTTCAAATCAGTGAATATGTGCAATTGAATAGTTGTGATACTTTCCTACAGCTTAAACATTCTGCCCAGCTTTGGCATAATTTAGACTAGGTTTGTGTATGACGTCTGGGGTTGTAACTGTATGCAGCAAGTCTGAGGATAATTTGCCAGTACTGCAGCAGTTGTACATGTGAAACGTGCATCCTGTAGGCATACCTTTCAACGTCTTCATTGAAGAATTCTAGACAAAATCAAAAAAAAGAGGAGACAAGGCAAAAGTCAGGAACAATTATAAATATTAGTCTAATTTGCTTAGAAAGTTAATAGAACAATAGGTTTAGTATCAACATGTATTTTTTTGAACAATAAGTATAAAACTCTTATATCTGTCATTACTGACTTACTATAATCCTCAAGTGATTTTTTTTTCACAATTGAGTTAATCATTGTTGCTTTTACCAGAAAAGCAAACATTTTACAAGGGAAGGGGCAAGTCTCTGAAGCAAAAGCAGGAATATTCTGCAAAATCAGGGACAACTGAGAAATAAATCGATGTTCACGTTGGAATGGTTTGAAGCCACAGGCCTTGTGAATCTCATCAAATACAATCAGTTTAAACCACATGACATATCATTATCACTGGTGTCTTGTGATTCTATCTCCAGCATCATATTTATACTTAAAGAAAGACTGGGTGTATTGAAAATCTGAGTAACGGGGGGGGCAGACAAAGAGAGTCAGAGACAGCGAGAGGGAGAGAGACCATAGGTTTAAAGAAATGCTCACATCTCACTGATTGCCCATCACAAGTTGGAGAATCAGCGTGATGATGAGAAAGAATGAGGGTCTGAGACAGGTAATATGAAGAAAGATCTCATTTTTGGCTCATTACTCAGATTCTGATTCAAACACTAGCATTGTCAGAACTGGCCACACTATTCTTCTACCTAGAGGCCCATGCATTGTATTAGTAAAGGTAGCCTGACATTCATGCATGCACACAAATGCAAACACACACATACATACACACATCCACACATTCACGTGCTTACACACACACACACACACACACACACACACACACACACACACACACACACACACACACACACATATACACACACACACACACACACACACACACACACACACACACACACACACACACACACACACACACACACACACACACACACACACACACATCCAGAATCTTGATTCCCTACCTAACTCCATAGTGCAACTATCTAGGCAGACACAGTCATATAGCCTCAACATAGAGTGGTCTCTGAACCAGAAAGGCTTACTGTGATGCAAAATCCTTCTGAGCAAAACTATTCTGAATCCCAGGGGAGAAATTTTCATGTACATGGACAACATATTTCTCTTTCATTTTATGGCTGTTGGTACCTATCTAGTAGTTTTCCCTTTCTGTCCCTTTTGTATCTTTTTTTTACCACCCTTATATGATCTTTTATATTTTCCCATATTTCTTTTACTGTCCTGCTCTCCTGTCACCTAAACTGGTTTCAGATTTTCCTCCAGATTTTCCAAAGGGGGAATAGTCACTGAAGCAGCCATGAGGGTTCTTCCTGCTGTAACTAGAAAACCAGCAATAGGAGCATTTTGGATAGCCTAACTACTCCTCCTAGGCAAGGAGAGGTGCAAACTATGTCACCATGGTGGCCCACAATGCCTTCCACTTGTATGTGCATCTGCATTCTCATGTGAGGTTTACTACCCATCACTGACGTGTTGATTCTAACTCCCACCGTTAGTCTGCCTTAATACATCACTGCCCCTTTCCTGGGGAATAGTAGCAGTGTGTATAGCCACCTCTGCCCACTTCATCCCTTCAGTGTGAGCCTGCCTGTACTCCCTGATAATGCCATCAAGTGCCTGAGCTCTAGTCAAACTCAGGTACCAGGCTCACAGATTTCAGTTTTTGAATTTCCCTTCTATTATAGTCATTTCTTTTCTAATCCCATACCTTGGTGTTTGTGATCCTTCCTGTTCCCTTTTCATGGCTAATATAATCTACACTGATGGTGCCTGTCTGTACTGTGAAGGACAGAACAGTCTGGCCTGTCTTAGTAAGAATGACATCTACCACCTGTAATGGCCTGTGTATCTTTTTATTTTACTCCTAACTAGTTCATCATTCCTCATACTGGAATTAGGTACCACTGCTGGGTGTTAGCTTTACTGCTACAGAGCACGCCTTTGATTCTTTGCCCTCTTCTTTTTTTTCCTGCTACCATATTGGTGTGCTCCTTGGTTTATCATCTTGCCCTCGGTTATGCTCCCTGCCACCCTTATCCTAATCTTGTCTGCTGTACCTCTCATGACCTCTTTCTACTACACTGGTGCCTTATAGTTTACAAACTGTTGCAGAAAAGAAGAAAAACTCCTTTACCAGCATCAGTAAGAAGCTGAGATCCCTCATAAAATCCTCCAAAGCAAGTTATGAAAATAAAATTGCTAAAGATTCCAAAAACAACCACAAGTTATTCTATAGTTATGGCAAGAATCTAAATGGCAATGCTCAGATCTGCTCTGAGCTACAACAGAATGGCATTAGATATACTGATCCCAAGGATATTGCCGATATCCTGGTAGATCGATTTAGTGTCAACTTTACCCCCCTAAAGGGCCCATCTCAATACCAAAAGATTGCCAAATTCCGGTAATCATGGCCACACAGGTAGAAACTGCATTATCCAAAGCTAAGAATACAGCATCCATGGGAACAGATAACATCCTGGGCTGTGTACTACATGAACTACAAAATGAACTGGCACCTCCCCTAAGTGTCATGTTTAATCATAGCCTCACCTCAGGTTTCGTGCCCACTGAGTGTCACACAGCTACAGTTATCCCACTCCACAAAGGGGGATCCACCTTGGGTCCTGGGAACTACCATCCCATCTGTCTGACGAGCCTGATCTGCAAGGGCATGGAACGCATTATCATGAAACTTATAAACAAAGACTTTGGCAACCTTCAAACACTGGACCCCACCCAGTTTGGGTTCGGGAAGGGCCGATCTTGTCTCCTGAACCTGATTGACTTCTTTGAATCAGTCTCCAGAGCTGTGGACGAGGGTAAGGAGGTCCACACAGCCTATCTGGACATCGCCAAGGTCTTTGACATCATCTCCCACTCTGGAATCATAGATAAACTTACTAAGCTGGGCATAAATCCCTATGACACTCGATAGGTTGGCAACTGGCTTACTGACAGAACCCAGACTGTAAAAGCAGCCAACGCCAAATCCAGCTACAGACAGGTGACAAGTGGAGTACCTCAGGGTTCAGTCCTGGGACCGCTCCTGTTTAGCATCTACTTCTCTGAAGTACAGGCCAACACTAAGGGGCTCTGGCTAACAAAGTTCGCAGATGACTGCAAACTGGGAGCCATTATTGAATCCCCAAATGATGTGGATATTCTACAAAAGGGCCTTACAGAAACAGATGCTTGGTGCCAGAGCCATGGGCTCAAACTTAATGTCAAGAAATGTATAGTTATCCCCTTTGGGAAAAACCATGTACCCATGAATTACCACATAGGTGGCAGTAAACTAAACACCGAAAGTGTGATGAGAGACTTAGGGACACAGGTGGACAGTGGTCTCACCTTCGATAATCACATCACCACAACAGTCAGGAAATCCTTCTGTGTGGCAAACCTCATCACTAAGGGCTTTTCATCCAGAAAAAAGGAGGTCATTGTCCCACTGTACTCATCCCTCATTAGACCTATTATAGAGTACAGCACCCCGTTTGGTATGTACCTCAGAAGACATCTGCAACAGCTGGAAAGGCCACAGAAATACCTCACTAAAATAATCACAGGCCTAAAGCAGATACCCTATGCTGACCATCTAAAAAAACTCCAGCTATACTCTGTGGCATATCGTCTACTCAGAGGTGATCTCTGCTTAACATACAAGGCCATGCCAAACCCTGAGCTGTTGGACATGCTCCACTTAAAGAAATCCCAGTCCCTCAGAGCCACACACTCCAGGGATCTAAATCTTGTCATCACAATGAACAAACATCTGGAGGGATAGGTTTCTGACCCAGAGACTCCCCATACTCTGGAATAGACTGCCCATACATGTTGGCCCTCTTCATAAAGAACCTTGACAATTGGATGGGAGATAGGAAATTCACCTTGGAGATCACGTTAGTTGCCCTGCTAGACAGGAGTCCTGGGAAGTAAATATTGTGGGAAGAAATATCCAGGGAATTGTTATGGCTAGACTTGTATAGGCCCTAGGCCTAGTACCAACCTATGAACCTATGAACTTCTAGCCTGTCCCATCCTATTATGTTTCTGTTACCCCAACTATATCAACCCATCTTAGTGTTTTCAGATCATAAATCTTCATACCTAGGAGATTCTGGCACTGCTGAACAAGTTTCCAAAGTTTCTTACCATTCTAACTGCTGATAGCACATCAGTGGTAGAAAAAATAAAGACTTAAGTGACCCCTGGCTGTCATCCTAAAACCTGCTCAGAACTGGTGCCTGATAATTTACTAGCAGAGGTGGAAAAGGCAGTTAGTAAACAAGTCAAACAAAAAGGCATGCATGTATGGGGATCTCAACTATTCCTGTTCAGATTACTGACAAATATATGCAGTGTACCAACTAAAGGCATATTTCAGTATACAGTACACGCTATTTTTAACAATGTAGTTATTGTTTGTAGTAAATAATTGATGACACTGAAAAAGCCAGATCTTCCTTTGTGTATCTTAGGCACTTTCATATCATGAGATGAATTTTATTTGCACTTTGGCCTGTCCTTTAACCCTACATAACTGTTTGCAACATATATTCAAGAAAGAACAAGGCTGTTATCACTACCCAAAATGTTAATAAAATCAGAGATGTACTCTAAGCATGGCTATCATGTACAAAGCAACATGATTTTGGCAATGGCTATATTAGTTTAAATATTTACAATTTTAGGCTGTTCCGTTGTTCTTTTCTTGACTGATGTACTTAAATTGGAGACACTTGTCTATGCTTCATGTGTTTAGGTGAAGCATTATTGAACAGCAAGCACAGCATTTTCAGACTGCAGTGACTTTTTGTGAGAAAAAGTGTTTAAGTTGTCTTTGTTCCATGTTTAGCTTTCTAATGACACTGTGGATACCAAACTACAGATGACACAGAATCATTATTGCATGCATCACTTAACAGTAATAGATTCAAAAAAGATTGTAACAATAACACGAATGCAGTCTATTTTGTTCAATATTCATCAGCTTTGATACCATGCACCTAGTGTTTATTTGCCAAAATGTAATGTTATATGTTATATGTGTCACTTGGTTATTTAAAAAAATAATAAAAAAGTCAATCATTCTGAATTAGGGCAGCAGAGGACCACCTGGCTTTAATGGAACTCAGGGTATTCAAGGATGTCAAGGACGCAGGGGTGTAAAGGTAGGGAAGCCGACTTTCAAACCTTACCTTCAATTTTAAATGATATTGCATTAATTTATTGGAAGACAAATAACTGTTTTCCCTGTTTTATTTTTATGATTATAGGGAGCAAGAGGCTTTATAGGTGATAAGGTAAGTAAAACATGCTGTACTTCTAGTGCAAAAATGACCTTTGTCATGTGTGCAAGCTGTATGATATCTTTCTGGGAGCTGTATGCTGGTGCTACATGTTACAGCATTGCTAAGATTTTTAATTTCACAGTTTTAGAAAGAAAAATGTGCGTGCCAGTCATTATTCAAGACATAAAATGTGATCATTATCTTAACTTGCATTAAGACATAAAATGCAGAAAGGGTGCAGTTAAGCAACAATTATATTATTTTTAAGACTTGTAGAGGATCACTTTTTCTAAGGCATTCGTTATTACTTTAGCTAACAATTTTAGTTTATCTGTGAGTCATCCCTTATGAGCTCACATCTGCATTTCCAAGTAAGCTGAATATGTTCCATACTATCTAATCTCACCCCCACACCACTTTACTCATATGTGCTAACCCTATCCCTAATCCGAGCACTGTCCCCAACCTTATACATTGGATTACTTATCAACCTTTCCGTAACAGTACCAATAAATACCACATATACACACACCTCATGCATATAATTACTCAGACATAATAAACATCTATCCCCTTCCCAAAAGCCTTATGCTAACCTTAACCTGCAGACACTCAGATGTATACACTCAGCCCCAGTGCTGAAACTTTAAGTATATCCACATGTTTCAGTCTTACTACACACTCTCACTTCCCCATTCCCAACTGTGACCATAAGTAAAATTCCACAGAGAAAGCATCATTCAGTGCTAAACGTATTGATTCTTCCTGTAGTTGATTATATGTGTATTTGACAAATTTTGACACCAGAAATAGCTTTTGACAAGCTGTATAATTGATATAATGAATGGTAATCGTACATTTATAAATAGATAGATAGATAGATAGATAGACAGATAGATCGATAGATATAGAGACATGGATAGGTAGATACCAATATTTTGCAATGTAGGATTACGGAACTTGGATAGTAACTTTTGGCTCTTCCCCTTATCACAACTTCAAAAAACTCATTCTGTAAAGTGACAAGAAAAGAGTTTTCATGCACCACATAACAGCCCCCATATATTTTTACATATCCATAGGTTGATAATTGTAATCTTACATCAACTCCTGATATACTGAAACACATAAAGCACTCACTACACCCATGTGACTTTAAATATACAACAGTGCAGATTAGGGGATATCACCCTTATTGTACCCGTTGTGTGAACACTCATAATGGTACCTGCTGAATAAATTATATCAAGCACCCCCAAAACACAACACCAATACATTTCCTCAAAACTTTAAGCCCTCCAAATATCACTGCATTGCAAGCAGTTAGCTACTTATAGTTACTTTGCTATTTATAAAAAACACAGCTCATAGGTTCATAGGTAGTACCTGGTTAGCTGCCCTTGTGGGTCATTTTAAGACTAGCCAATTTTCCTTTTTCTGCTTGAAATAAACTATCCCATTTGGTTAAAGACTGTCTTTACCCATCCATGGTTGATAATTATATATTACCTTTAATGAAAATAGCTGAGATTATACCAGAGATAATTTGAGGAGACCCATGCATGGGATAAAGCATTTAGGAGCTCCATCTGTCCATTAGTAGTACAGAGGGCAGTCTTGGTATAAATGTTTTGTTTCCCATCCATATATCTAAGTTGAACTTAAAAATGGACAGGGATGAACTTTGTTTTATGTGGATGGGGGGGCTTGTTCCACTGCAGCAGTACACTGTGAAATATTCCTATCCCTCCAAATCATTCTGCTGACATTGAAGAAGAGGTTTAGATCCCTGATGCCATTTGATAAGCTGATATGCAGTAAATCCATTGGCAATACTGCATCGGAGGATGCCTTGTATGCCAGACACAGGATATGTCTTAGCAGTCTGTAGGATACCGAGTATAACAACAAGTCATTGAGTTGGTCAATGTAAGACATGTTGTTTAGCCTTTGTGTCCTTTTCGTAAGTTATCTCTTTGCTCATTCCAGTTGTTGCATGTGTCTGAACAAATACATGCCAAAGGGGTCATTATATTCAATGACTGGCCTAAAGATGGTTCAATAAAGGGGGCCAATGACATTTTTAGATCTAGATACAATCCCTCTGTTTATAAGCTGTGCAAATATAGAAGGAATTTCTTGCAGCAATAGACACATGTTGGACAAAAGTAAAGTCACTGTGCACGTAAGTTCCCAAATCCTGATAAACTTGGTCAACTTTTAGAGACGTATTGTTAGTGTGGTAGTTTCCTTGGGTAGATGACTCAATGAAATAGTATTCAGAAAAATGTCATGGTTACTATTTCATTCAACTAAATAACTAAAGAGGAGTGTGTGTGTGTGTGTGTGTGTGTGTGTGTGTGTGTGTGTGTGTGTGTGTGTGTGTGTGTGTGTGTGTATACATATATATATATATATATATATATATATATATATATATGTGTGTGTGTGTGTGTGTGTGTGTGTGTGTGTGTATATATTATATAAGCATAGACATACAAACACACACACACACACACACACACACACACACACACACACACACACACACACATATATGGTATGGCTTTCTGACAAGTATATGACTCATTTTTGATTACCAGTAAATTAAAATTTCCAAATTCAAACATCATTTCAGGGTAAAGAAGCACAGGAAAAAAAATTGCAAGGGGGGAAGCACCAACATCCCCGATGTGGGAGACTGTACCGTCACAATCCCACTGCATATGTATCCTAAATCAGATCACACAATCCCAGAAAAAAGGAAAACTCAGGTGTACCTGGAATTTATCATACCAGGGAAATTATGGCCAGTCGCATACTACTGAATGCATAAATAAGTTTTTGAAAACAAGCCTGTCTCTCAATCCATCACACACACACACACACACACACACACACACACACACACACACACACACACACACACACACACACACACACACATACACACACACACACACACATATATATTATAAGTGTATGGCTGCAGTTTCTTTAATCAAACATCCTGTTTCACTGAAATATGAATTACAAAATGTTTTGGTTGATTCACCCCTCATCAAACATTTATTGTCAGATTTAGGGGTCTATATCAGCATCTCGAATGCTGACAATATCGAATTTGATATTGTCGCATCGAGAATGTCGAAAGGGCAGAACATCGAATGGGTAATCAGAAATCTCTGTAAGGGGAGATTTCCATTTACCTCAATGTAGTGCGGTTTTGGAGTTGGTATATTTAAGTAGTGGGGGATGTGGGGGGTGCAGGGGGGGCTTGTCCCCCCTGCCTACACCCTTTAGTATTTTGGGGGGGGGGTTATTTTTTTATCGGCATTCGAAAATGTAATAGGTTGATCATTTCAGTTCGACATTTAGTGATTCGAGCTATTACATTTTCAAAATGCTGATATAGACCCAGATTTAGTACGAGATCATCAAACAGTGGAGTGTAGGGAGTTTTCCTTTTTTCCCC
The DNA here is from genome assembly GCF_019279795.1 of Protopterus annectens. Taxonomy (NCBI): domain Eukaryota; kingdom Metazoa; phylum Chordata; order Ceratodontiformes; family Protopteridae; genus Protopterus; species Protopterus annectens. The sequence continues at coordinate 609,439,545 of NC_056731.1, read as the reverse complement.
ACTGTTGTGCAATCTCAGAACTGGTAATTATTTATTTATTTATTTATGTATTCATTCATTCTCTGTTGGCAGGTGTAGATAAGTAGTAGTAAGTAGTTGGGTTGTAGGTGTGCTGGGGGATTGCCATCTAAAAAATAAGCTTTTGTTTTTTTTTATATGTTTTACTGAATGTGCAGTATTGTTTTTTGCCAGTAGTTTGAGTATCTGTGATAAGGACATTTGGCTGTATGATATATAGCACTCACACCCAAGTTTTCATGCGCACATACTCTTAAACACATGCACATACATAATTTTGATCATCAAATGTTTCAATAAGCCATTTGCATAGACTACTTTTTTATTCTGCAGCTACAAACCTCTAAAATCATTGTCTTCCCATAGGTCTATCAATAGCACATACATCTTGAGTAAGCATAACTTTTTTTCATTTATGCAAAGCTGCAAACATGAGCTCAGCATTGCATTCACTCTTTGATGCAGGGTATGATGTAATCTGACTACAGAGATAGTAATAGTACCATTAGATTTGCTTAATCCAACACACTTGGAAACCCCTTCTGCAGGCTATTTTCTCAGAAACTAAGTTATTTTATTTATGATATTTCTATTGTCATCCCTTGTTATTTTCTTATTTGTGCCAGTATTACTTGTCTTATTTTAATGTGAACTGCTTCTGATGTTGGACACATTTATTTTTTACAGGGAAGTAGTGGAGAAGCTGGATTACATGGAATTGCAGGAGAAGAGGTAATTCTTTATGTTTCTGTGATTTTACTTTATGTAATAGAGTTTCATTGTGCTTTATAACATGAAAGTGTTTTCTGTTGCAGTAACCAGGTCACTTGAGTGTGACATACTTATTTAATAAAAATTGAAAACATACATGGCTAAATGTACAGGCATCTGGAAACATTCAAAGACTGACAGTAGAGATCACTAGGTACTGTGGTATTCTAAACCATCTGTTCACATTAAATTTGCCTTCCTGTCGCCATGTTTGGAATCATCTATAGCAGTTGCACTTAATTTTGCCTTCTACATTTTGAGAAAAAACTGAAGTATATCTTCCAGTACAATTAGTGTTTTGAAATACCTGCCTTTATATTATGTAGAAATGTTATACTCGGAGTAGTACCCCCTTTTTGTACACAGTAACTGTTTGATTCACTGAGACATTCCATTTGTCTGAAAGTTTTATTTTTCTGCCATTCTCTTTTTCATTTCTGTGTTCACTACAGAGAAATCTTATATGTTGTGTATTTTGTTTTACTGGCTCCAGTGTAATTTTTATTACATGTCTTCAGGTGGGCCAGTCCTTTGTGACAGACTTACAACAATTCACAGTCTCTCTCTCTCTCTCTCTCTCTCTCCAAATGTTCTTTATGTGTTTTGTTCTGCCTATTAAGCATAATATTAAGGGAGGGAGACACCCCCAGAGCCTTATGGTATAGTGTGACTTTACTCTGTTGCAAAGAGTCAGGTGACAGTGACCAGAAGCTGCCCAGTCTATGAGGTACTATAGTATATAATAATATATGTCTTTATATACCAGGCAATCTCTGAGGTTATAAATAATAAATGTCATAGTGTGAGTTGAGAGTATATCACTCTTAAAATTCAATTTTGGGACATATGTATATGTGACTTCCCAGAGCAATGTAACAGGTACTACACTTGCCAACTCACCTTTGGTGTAGAAGGCTGTGGGTTCTATTCCCACGCCAGTGAGATGGTTTGCTGACACTGCTTTGCAGTAAAAAGAAGAGGTGTTGCATTTCTTAGTGTCTCATCCTTCACATGAGATGTTAAACTGAGGCCCCATCTGCTGGAGTGGGTGGTAGCTCATGTAGATGTAAAATATCCCACAGCTCCTATCAAAAAGAGTAGGGGTCCTTTATTTATAAACAAAAATAACTCTTATTTACAACATACTTACATATTTATAAATATTTACAAATGTAAAAATATAAAGATATATAAATCTATTTACACATATTCATAATTTCTTTTACAATCATACTAAATGTTATCCCTATTAGACCCCACTCCTTTTCCCATACACACCATCTGAATTGAATTAATATTGTTGATAAAATCCATTTACCATTAAACATAATTTAATTTATTTTTTCACTTCATATCACCCATGTAACATAAAATAACTTTTTAGCTATTCTTTTAACACATTATTTACTTATAGTCTTATAATATGCATATTTAATCATATCCATTTTTATTTTATGCTCTTCTTTTATATCTTCAAAAAAGTCTTCTTTACATATTTTCCCAATAACATTTTTACTTTTTTACATTTCAAGAACATATATTCCATAGTTTCTAATTCTTGACAATGTAAACATATTCGATCACTTTTCTTTTTATACGGCATATTCCCCTGTACTGGCAATTTATCTATTATGAATCTGTCTTAAGATTCTACTTTCTGATTACATCATTTGCTTCTTATTTTTATAGCTTTACTTTTTTCATCTGTTAGAATTTCCCATGGTTTTACATAGTAATGTTTTATCATTAGATTCTTATACCATACTTATATTTTTATATCATCAATTTTTATTTTCCACAAAAATATTTTTTCTTGGTAATATTCTATTTCTTTATTTATGCAATCATCTTCTGTTTTCCTCTTTTTTACCATATCCCAAAATGTATCATACTTATATTTATACAATGTTACTACTAATCGTACAAATTTAATGAGGCAGCATATACCATTAGGTTAATTAACCCTAAACCTTTTTCCGCTTTATTTACATACAGAACTCCTCTTTTTACTAGGTTTAGTCTAGAACTCCATATAAATGAAAAAAAATCTATAATAATTCCTTTCCAAATACTGTTGCCAACCTAAATGTACTTGCTAGGTATGCTATTTTTTCCAGTGAATGATAAATTTATCAAATAAACCTTTTTCTGAATGCTAATTTACATGTTTTTCAGAAAATACAGGTTTGTTTTATTTCATCTGTTTCCCCCCACTGAGTTCTGCTTACATCATTATTCCTAAATGTTATACCTAACACGGGAATTTTATTCATTGTAAAATATACACCCCTTATCTTTACTACATCACCTAAACGTTTCATTTTCTCTTTACAGCTATCCCTATCACTTCTAGATACACGTGTGCAAATTATTGCTTCTTTTATCCAAATTTTGTTTTTTGCAATTATTATAATGTCATCTACATATGTTAACAGGACTGGAATTCTTAGCTGTTCAGGTGTTATATACCCTGTCCCCTATGTTTTGTGATTTATTTTACATACTATCACATTCATAACTAATGCAAAGGGTATACAACTCATTTGGCATCTCTGCCTTACACCACTCTTCATATGTACCTCTTGGCTTAACCAACCATTTACAAGTAGTTTTACTTTATTATTACTATATGCTGGATACATAATTTCCTAAAGTTCTCACTTATATTATATTCTTTCTTTATTGCCCCTAATATTTCATGTCCAATTCTATCAAATGCCTTATTAAGACCTCCAATCATGATTTTGCTTCTTCTTCTTTTCCATTCATAATATCAGCCATAATTTCTCTATCATTAATAATTATTGACTATCTTTCTCCTTTATTCTATAAATAATAGCTTCCATAAAATTTTCATTCTAGTTTCAAAACTTTTTTGTATTATTTTCATAAAGATCGTATAATCATTATTATTCAACAATATCATTCTCCATTATTTTAATTGTCTTCTATCTTCCTTCTTCCATATGAATGCAAGTATCCCACTACATTTAATGTGTGTGTGTGTGTGTGTGTGTGTGTGTGTGTGTGTGTGTGTGTGTGTGTGTGTGTGTGTGTGTGTGTGTGTGCATTTTTTTTTGCAACTCCCTTAGATTTTTGTACATTTCATGCTCTATTCCATCTGGTCCTGCAGGTGAATCTATGTTTGTTTGTCCTAATAATTTATCTAGCTCTAAAGAAATCTCCTTTTGCAACTCATATTCTATTCTCTCTTTTACTTTCCATGCTTTTTCTTGCGTTTTATCTTTAAACATTTATTGTACATATTGTACTACACTATTCATAATCCTTTCCTGAGTTCCTTCTATTTGTTCTTTTACATTTTTATTTTTCTTATTACACTACCATCTCCCTTTACTAATCTGCTCAAGTAACTCAATACTTCTTCTTGTTTACCTCATAAAAATATCTATGCTTATATAACAATTCTTGTATTTTTTCTTAAATTCTTTTAAATAACTCTTTTTCTTTGTCAGAGTACTTTCTGTCATTATGTTCTAAATTGTCCAAAGCATCATTATATGTTTTTTAATATTTTTCTTTCTCTACCTTTCTCACATCATATTGTTACTGTAAAAATCATTTTATATTTTTCCTTAAATATCATCTGCTAGTCAGACCATTTTTTATAAAATGTTCTCACAGTAATATGATATTCCCAGAATTATACTACCAATCTCTTTCCTTCATCATTCCATGCATTGTCATTTATCCTTTTTATTCCCTTACATATTCCTATATATTCCTTGTTTTCTTTACCTCTAGCCATATTGAAAGATGATCAGAAAATCCTGTTTTAACTACCTCCCCTTCTCCTATAAATAAACCTTCTGATACTATAAAATAATCTATTTCAGTTCTATACATACCCCTTTTATAAGACCATGAATTTTTGTCCCGAATTACCACATCTTAGAACTTCTAACATTGTTCTTATAGTATTTCTTTCTGTTGTAACTACCTGTTTTTTTTTGTTTTTTAGTTATTCAGACTACCCATTAACTTTCCATGTTAATTGATTTCATTTTAGTAAACATAATATTTGAATTGCTGAAATTCCTTGTTTTTGGAGCTTTTCTCCCCGGGCCTCGACTGAAAACGGGCTACCAATGCCCAGTGGACCCCCCGGTAATCAAACTGAAATAAATAAATAACAAATAAATAAATTTCCTTTCTTTTTGTGTTTGCCTTTTAAATCATAATTAAAGTTTCTTGTTATTATAATATTCATATTTATCTCTACATAGTCTAAAATCTGATGAAATAAGCATTAATTTTCTTTACAATTAGTATAAGCACATAATGATATAATTCTATATACTTGTTCTTTCCATTTTAAATCTACAATTGTTAGTCTTCCCATTTTTGCTAAAGTTACATCTAATATCTTTACTGTATTTCTAGAGAATACGGCTATTCCAAAACACCTTTCATTTTCCCAAATTCCAGATTATCTTTCCACCCCATACTTTCTCTGTTTGTAATCTTTCTTCAGTTGCAAAAAAAACTGTGTCTTCTAATATAATTATATCTACATCACATGTATTACACCTCTCCAAAATCCCTATTCTTCTTACTGTATTCTTAATACTATTCACATTTACAGAAAGCGCTCTTAAATTTTCATTCCCTTCATTCATTGTTTCATAAATTCAAAACTAATGACTAGGCTAGCTTTCTTACTAGGCAATTCAAAGTCTAGACAGTTTCCCTCCCAAAGGTGAGAACCAAACACTGTGGCTTGTGTCTGTGAGTCTCAAACATCTTAACCACTATACCAACCCCTAATCATTTTTTATCGATTTATTTTATTTTTTTTTCTTTTGTACTTATCCCTTCAATTTTTCTTTATCTGTCTTTTACCCATTTACCAATAGAATTATCTTCTTTTTCTTTTAGCGCCTCCTAATATATGCCTTCTTCATCACTTATTTCAGAACCTTCTTCTATGTCCTCTTTATTAATTCCTTCTCATCTAAAATTTCTTCTATTTCTACTACTTCTAAAACGTCTCCTCTTTGTTCATTTTCTTCTTTTTCATTTTTCCTTACTCTTGTTTTCAGTTTTGCAATCCATCCATGAATGTCCAATATTGTTACATTTATAATATTTCAATTTACATTTTTTGCATCATGTCCCATGTTCCCACAAAAAAAAATGTTTTGGGTTTCTCCCCAGTATTTTACAAAACCTCTCTTCCGCTCCACAGTTATCATGCTTGGTATATGTATAATTGTTTTTCTCTTTCTATTTTTAACACAATATTAGAATCCAAGCCACCAGTCCATAAACTCCTTTTGCCATAAACTTTTGTAATGTCTAGTACTTAATTACATAAAGTTTTCAAATGTCCTTTCAAATTTTCTCTTTCTCCCTCTGTTCAAAATTGTATGTGAATTTTCTTTTGTGTTTCCCTGTTAAAATAATTTTATCACATAAAGATTCCATGGGTTATAATCTTTCTTTTTTTCATATTCTCCAAGAAAAATATCCATTGAAAAAACAGCCTCAAATATAATGCCTCTACGTTAATAAGAATAAATGCTCTTATTTCATGTGCTTTTCACCCAAAGGGGCTATTACATTGTCCCGCACTTCATACCTGTCCATTTCTTTGCCTTCTTTACTTTGAATCATTGCCATGTACTTCCATTTTTCATTTTCTTCTGCCTTCTTTTCTGTCGTTCCCCTTCTTTCTTCTTTTCCTTTTTCTGCATATGTTTTTTTTCCATCTCAGCACTATTCTTCATGATTGCCTCTGCATCATCTTTTTGTTTTTTCTCCATAATGCTCCCTCAGGAAACATCACTTTAATTTTCAGGCTCACTCTGCATCACCATTTCTTTAAGTTAATCATCCTGCAACCCTCCCAACTTGAAGGTTGCAATTATACATCCATCATTTGCTGACTCATCTCTGTCAAATAGATTTATTTGAAAGATCTCCTCAGAATTCTACATTTCTTTGAAAGATCTCCTCAGAATTCTACACACATTCTGTGGTCTCAGTGTTTGTTTTTTTCTTGCACTTCTCTCACCCCTCCATCATCTCCTTCTCCATCCATCAGCCTCCCTGTTTCTCCAGGCCACCTTGGCACCTGAAATGGAAACAGGAAGTACTCCTGCAAAATAGGTCCCATGCACAACAATGACAAGTAGGGGAAGTTCCCCACTGCCCAGGCAAAATTTCACATAATAATATAAATATCACCTTGGATAACCCCTGAAAAGAAGCCACTGGCCTAGTGAAGCTGACCTGGTCAACAAAGGATAAATAAATAAATACATAAAAATATTAAATAAATAAATAAATGTCATAAGATCAGTATGATGTCCTCCTATCCTCCACTAGACCCTACCCATATACTAACCTGATGCTTTTTACCCTAATGGAAAATTAGACCAGAGTATTACTTAAATGATCCACTTTACTCTTAAATAACCTTCTAGTGGCTAGGTCACTAGGACAGATCTGTAGTACAAATAAACACCTGTCATCTGTGATATGAGAACCAGAAGAAAAAAATGGTTACTTGCTGAAATAACATTGTTATTATAAATATGGGATAGTATTCCTATTTCTGAGCACTCCTTGCTAATTTCAATGTTCATGATGATGGAAACCAGCAGCACTGTCAGAACAAGGCTGTTTATATATAATAATTTACAATTCCTGCAATTTCCATTCTAATTACAGCAACACAAATCACAAGCAATTCATTAATTAGGTTAAAGTAAAGTTTGATTTTTAATACATTCCTAAAAATGAGTAGGGGAGTTGCTAGGTAAAGCTTTCTTTTGTGCAAGACTCCAAGAATATCTAAGTTACAACATTTTTACTCCTGCTAATCTCATTTACTGGGATTGATGACATTTGTTTCTTTCACAGTGAAAAAACAGCTTTAAAGAACTTTATATAATGCAGTTGGCATTAACATGTTTTACCTGATTGTAATCAGCTTGCCCATAACTCCATTTTGCAAAGATCTGCTGAGTTGTAGTATCTGCCTTTGTTATCCTGTGTCATCTCTCTCCATTGCCGAGTCACATCTAACTGCTATAGAGACTCTATGAGCAGCTGCCACCATCCAAAGAGTCTGCTGTGCAAGTAATGTTTAGATAAGCCACCTAGTGCATGTCTTTTGGATGTGGGCAGAAACTGGAATGACCACTATAAACCCATACAAACACAGGCATGACATGCTCTCTCTGACAGAACTGATATCTGAATTGATGGACCTCTTGCTGTGAGGTGACAATGCTACTCACTGTGTATTTGCAGTGAGTACCATAGGTGACAATGCTCCTCCCTGTACTTGCTTTAAGGTGTTTGAATGAGAATGACTTTCACTTTGTTTTCCTCCATGGATTTGCTCATGCATCAAGCACAATGCAGGCTTGAATCTCATTTTGTTAGGTTTGCAAAAAACTAGTCCAGAGGTTGTACATCCTGACATTTATCAAACAGCTGTCTCCTCTCTGAGTTTGGTTTTATTTAAGTGGAGCTCTTGTGATCCCCATTCTCAAGAAAGCATCTTAGTATACCGACAATAATTACCAAATAATCTTTAACATATCCTTCATCAATAAGGTTACTGAGAAAGTACTTTATACACACTGCTTGATGGCTTCTTAAAGGTATATATGTCTACTAGGGCCATGAATTGTCTGCTGCAAAGATCACTAGTGCTATTTGGTTCTGCTCCTCCTTATTCTCTGTGCAGCATTTAATGTGTGGATGATAGTCCCCCTTTGGAACATCTTCACTCACCAGTCACACTGCATCCTCACATAAATGGTCCATATCTGGTTTGCTTCCTATCTTGCAGACCATTCTCTATTTGCTTCCTAAAGTTAATTCCTCATTTTCCTACCATATGGTCTGTGAGATTTTCCAGGGTTCTGTATTGGCTCCCCAGCTTTTCTTGGTGTTTATGCCATTCTAAGAAGATATGATTAGGAGGAGTGCTCTGTGTTATCTTTGCTATGTAAATGATATAGAAAAATAAGTGCTGCTACCGTCTAAAGGTTGTAATTCCCAATGAGAAAAGTATCAAAACCAAAACTGGACACAACCACCACGATGTTATAAAACCAGTATTTAATGTCGAAGTAAAACAAAGTGAGATAAAATAAGCGCTTTCACATGCTACACAGGCATGCTTCTTCAGATTTCACAAACACATTTTTAAACAGTTCTTAAGTATTAACTGCACAACCAAATAATTGAATAATGGATACAATAATTGAATTCAATAATTGATTGATTGAGCAAGCAATATTTTAAGGCAACCAGCTCCTGGTTGAAAGCTAGATATAAAGTGAATCATATATAATGAAATGTGTGTATGTGTATCCTGAATACAAAATATACAATGTGATAAGTAGTATAAAGTAATAATAATTGACTAACTAAAAATTAATAATTTAAACAAAACACAATTTGCAACATCATATTACACTATCCGATGTAAAAATATATAAAATATATCAAAACACTATTTACTAAAATGCGTGTACTAACGTACATCTACACCCAGGGTATAATAATATATAAATGATATACAACATTACCGCTAACTCATCTGGGACTGCATGCTTGTCAGAGATTCTCTAGATACTGCCAAACTCAATAGATTTAAACCACTGCTTAAGCAGTATCTTAACCAATCCTGGTCCTGCACATGCTCATCACAAGGCTGAGACTTTGTGTTCACTATATGATTCTCTTCAAATACCCTCCTTAAACAGAATACACACAACCTCTCACTATAAATGACAAAATATTTTATACATAACTGATGCCTGTGCAATATACTAAGTTGCACATTGGATTTCTCTTCAGTAACTTCCACCTCTATAAAATCTTAGAATGTATAAATCTAACTACTGTTTGTGTACAAATGTAAATAGAAATGTAATTACTCTGTGCTTAACTGCAAATTAGTATAATGCTATGTAAGCAAATAGAGCTTTCCTCCCCAGGCCTCTGTTGAAAATGTGTAATTACCCAGTCAGACCTCCCCATTAAACAAAGACAAGTAAATAAATAAATAATTGGTCTAGACTATATCCACCTTTGGACAGTGTGCAGTAGTTTGAAGCCCAACACAGAAAAAGGTGTTCTTGGTATTTCATGTTGCATTGAGGGAGTTTACAACTATATTATTTATGGAGGAGTTAGATCAAAGCTTCTCATAACGATGCACCATCCTAGAATAATCCTTGACAATAGACTGCCTTGCATAGAACAGGTGTCCTCCACAGTCAGGTGTCCCCATTACCATTTAGGGAATACTGTGCAGATTGAGTGCCTTCTTCCAACAGAGGTGCTGACAGTGTTTATTCATGCTTTGACTACTGCAGTACATTATGCATAGGACTTCCTGACACTGAACTCTGCCATTTTAGCTAGTACAAAACTCCATTGTTTGGCTACATACTGTTACTAGTCCATAGCATCATATCCAGTTCCCTGGTGTCAATATGAACAGCATAAACTATATTGTATAGTGTATATAGCTTTAGTGTCAGTATGTTTAGCCTTCCTCTGGTCGGGTCTTCAGTATCTTAATGAGTTGTTTTTTCCTTACCATTCATCACAGGCCTTCCACTAAGCCACTCTTGGGCTGTTGGTGGTTCCATTGGCAGTTTGAAGGCATTGCATGTCCTTTGCTTTTCTTATCAAGAGCTGTATCTTTATAATCTATTACTACAATGGCTTTGTGAATGCTCCACTTTTGGAAACTTTTATAAAGAGTACCAAAATACACATCTTTTTGAATTAAGACCTACACAGCAGTGATAGATTTTTATTAATTATTAAACATTGTTTTAGTTGTACATTTATTGTTTAACCATTATTTATTACATTGTTTGCATCTGAAATTGAGGTACACAGTTCAAGTTTTTAATGTCATATGTAAAGAAATATGTGTCCTATTCAACATGGCCTACCTCTTCTTTGCTATGGTTCAACAAAAACTTGCACAATCTGCAAGTTATATCTAACAGTATTTGTACTGTCATGTTTCTTGTACTTAACAGGAAATATCGCTGCCACACCCTTCAAAGAGCCCAGCAGTTAACTATTAAAAAGGGGTAGGACTACGTTTGTGCACTTTGATCTACAAGTCCACCTAAGAAGCAGATGTGTTATTCTTTGTCGTCTAATGCATGTAGGCTTTAATTTTTATGGGTGCCAATGAACTCTTTGTATAATTTCTTAGTACTTATTCCAACTAGGTATTACCTACCCCTTTAGAACAAACATTCTTCATGAGTGCATTCTAGTTTTAAATATCATTTGTAATTTTGTATGTTTTCTTGCTGTTTAAACTTAAATGGTTAAATTGTTTATAAAAAGTCATATATAGTATTACATTAAGTGGTCACTATTCTTAATTAATGTACTGGCTCTTGTCCAGGATGTGGCTGAATGACAGTACACTATCATGATTAATAAGCATTTGTATTTATCAACTTTAAAAAGTTATGATGTCATATCTCTATTGTACCCTTTGTGTGTTGCTTTAATTATAGTACAGCATCTAAACAATTGCATTATATTGTCAAACTTTGATGCAAGCTAAAAAAGTAATTGATTTTCTGAGAATGTTCATTCTTAACAAAAGTATTCCAACAGCAGTGGTGGGTAACACAGCTGCATGTCTTTCTCTCTGTTTAATTATGATCATCGAACACCTTGGAATACGTATATTGACCACTGATACTCATACATGTCTCCATTTGCTATTTTTATTTCACTAATCATAGTTACAGCTTCCCTTGTTTTTTTTATTTTCTTGTCACAGGGAGGCACTGGCAGTCCTGGAAGCCCTGGTGAAAAGGGTGAACTCGGCAGAAGGGTAAGTGCAGTTATATAATTGGGGAGCTTGTATATTTGTCGCAGTTTCTTCACTGACAGTTATAGCAAACCTATAACATTAAATGCAATAGCATCAGGCTAAATTATATTCTCAGGTTTTATTGGGAGATTTATTTTTATTTGTTTAAGATGTGCTGGGTGTTGGAAAGGATTTTAGTAATGCAGATGAGAAAGTAGGGAAATTGGCTAATAGTTTATTATGAGTTGAACTGCAAGTGCTGTTTGACTATATTATATCAGTGTTGTAAAGAGCACAATATCCACAGGGTGCAGAAACATTGTTTTATGTTTTTCTTTATAGATGTTTGTCATTTCTCGAAAGCTGTGCAATTATGACATAAATTTATTTCAGTAAGGAGCATTTGTCACATACATGGTTATGCAGGAAGACAAGATCCATCACAAGAAATTATGATTTCATTTTCATGTTGACATTGATAGATACTTCCATATGTTCAATATTCATTGTTATTGTTATATGATCTTGTTTTATTGTTTATGCTCAATCATGGATAATTGACTCTCCTGACTCCCTGTGTGTTTCCTCTCTTTCTCTCTATAGATAGATAGATAGATACACACAGATATACAAGCATATTAATAAAGATATATATATATAGATGTAGTTTTCTATAAATGAACTAATAACTTAAAAACATTTATATATTGCATTACCCACTGGTGGCTGTGGTGGTGTTGTGGTTAGCATTGCCACCTCACAGCAAGAGGTTCTTCAGTTTCAACTGGGGTACCTTCTGTGTGGAGTCTGCATGTCCTTCCTGCAGTAATGTAGGTGCATGTGTGATTGAGTGGTATAGATTAAATGCCACAGCAGGACTAGCCTCTCAGCAGTGTAAACTTTGGCTTGTGATGATTGTCACTGTTGAAGTGGCACCCTGACCCATTAGGTAACATGGGAAATGGAGTTGATGATGGATTGCCCACTGCCTTTGCATGCATTAATACACCCTGGTGTTTTACATTATGTTTCTTCAGTGCCCAATTCAGCAATAGGAGAATTTTGGGTATTTATTGTCAGATTTTCAGACCAGTACTGCTAAGAATATAATGATATTCTAACAGGAAGGCAGGACAATTGTATTCAGCAAAGTTAATGATTTTTCATGCCCATAGGTATTTTTAGTGTGCTATGAACAACCAAGTAACACATTTTCAAAGACCCCCCCCATTATGTAACATCATGTATATTATGAATAATTTATATTCAAAGTTACCAACATTTTTAAACTCAGTATCTAAGGCAATACAAAGCTTGTTAATGCTACCAAGACAATTCAAGAGTAACACTAGACACAGATGCAGTCATTCACTATTCTCCAGTCGTCCGTTTTATCTACTTCATTTTCCTGGGGGAGTCAAATGGGTGCAAGGCAGAGAAATTAATTCTGGGTGGAATATCAGTTCATTCAGGATAGATGTATATTCACACACTTATAGTCCATCCACCTATGGGTAGTTTGAGGGGCTCACTGATTTGCCTAGTGTCTTTAACATGAGGGAAGTAATAACAGCATTCAGGAAAAACACGCAAAAGTGGGAAGGACATCTAAGCTCTTCCAGAAACACCAAAAAAAAAAAAAAAACAAAAAGAAAAATTCTACAATGTAAAAAAGCAAAGTTAACACCGATGCATATTTGCTTGAATTAGTGTGTTCAAGCTTGTAAGATTAACTGAAGTACATTTTGGGGCACCTTGTTATGTCATTCAGTCACATTACATTAAAACTGAATGTTATTACCTACATTTCTGTTGAATAGCATATGGTTTCTGTTTTTAACCAGTGGATCTTAAATGTCATGGGCAGTAAACAGAATCAGCATTAGAAAGAATGCAGAAGTAAGTGGCCACGTGTTTTACAAAAAGGATGAAGCTGTTACACAAATAACATTTGCAAAACCTTTAACAAGCATCGGGGTCTAAATGAGTTGTTGAACAACCACTTGTTTTTAAATAACATGTGTAACTTAAACACTGATCCAGTTCTGTTCTACCTATTTAATTATAATCATACTCCCTGTGTATAAATAATGTCATAATAATTAGCATATTGTCTGGCTGTATAGCACAGGGCATTATGTCTCTAAGCTACCAAATAAACTTTATTCTGTAGTCTGGGGGTTCATTTCCTCAGTTTCCTTTTCAATACTGATCAAGTCACTTAAGCATAGTGTCATGCAAAGAATAAGACATTTGTTGCAACTGTTCTTACTGCTTACACATTAATAACTATTAGGCTATACTGCTAACTTGTATTTGAACTGCATCTTCCTTTTTTTTGCCCATATTTATGTTTCTGTTGCAAAAATACATTTGTTCTCCTTGCATCACAAAGATGATATAAATACCCAGCATTTCTAGAGAAAAGAGCAAAACTAGAAACATTTAATACTGGAAAAATGTGGTTAAGGCCTCTGCCTTATAGCTGCAGGGGGTCCCTATTAGTTCATCGAACGTTCAGTTCAGTGACTGGCATTTTCAGTGCACTTACATTGAATATGCCGTTCGTTGAACTGTTCATACTGATATAGCGGTACAGTGAAGATCGGAAAATGTGCCCTTTCCTCACGGTAGTGCAAGCTTGGAGTTGGCATATATAATTAGTGGGGGGTGTAGGGGATGCAGCCCATACAAGAGCGGAATTCGATGAATGGCATTTCCAATGAAATGCCGTTAGCTGAAGTGAGTTTTCTCTTATTTACTATAGACCCAACTATAGGGTCTAGAGTTCAGTCCTGAACTCTATTGTCTGTGTGGAGCTCATATATTTTCTCCATGGGTTTTGTCTGGGTATTCCATGTTCCTTCCCCCTCCAAAAACATACTGCTTGGCTGGCTATGTATTGATTTTAGTCTTGCCCTCATCTCTGTTTTATGGATATAAAGATTCTTTCATGACCAGTTAACTTATTTTGATCACAAATGAATAAATAATAATAGAAGCATGTTTTGGAATGATTTCTTACTTAACCAAGAGGCAGTTAACTAGAACAGTTTGGAGAGATTCTTAGTGATATGTTCATTCAGCAAACTATTTTTTTTCCTGTTTTCACATCAGAGAGTAAGTATATAAGGACCATGTCACTAGATAATGCACTGAAGGTCTTTAAGAAAATCTGAGACATCTGAGCAAAGAAATAATAATTCTAGACTCTAATTTGACCAAAAAAGTTTATATATATATATATATATGGTATAAGACAGACAGTAGATGCAAGTAAAAGCTCATCTGTATGGATAACCATTTCATGAGATGATACACTGGGCCAGACAGATAAAAAGATGTATAGAGTTACAAATGGATGGCCTTCACTGGCCTCACTGAGGCTTCAGATGATGCACTGGTTGAAGTGAGAAAGAAGTGACAGACAACAAACTATGGGGCAAAGTTAGTATTATAGTAAGAGAGGCAATGACTTTCAAATGAAGGAGGACAGTAAAAATGGAGAGGTTATCCATCTTTACTAGGAAGCAATGATAGTAGCAAGGTCTAAGTAGGAAGCCGTCTGTCAGATGATGACACAAAGGAAGGCGAGGAATGGAAGAGGACTCGGGAGTTATAACATGGTTACCAGAGAGGTATAGGAGCTATATAAGGAGATTACAATGACAGATAGCATCAGAACAAGGAAAATGATTCTACAGGTATGCTGTAAACAGGAAAAGGAAGAAATGTGGTGCTGCTCTAGAAAAACTAAATGAAAAAAAAATACATATAGAAGCTCAGAAATGGGAAAATGTGCTTGCTATTTACATCACATTGATGTCTAAAAAGGGACAGCAGTGGAAATGCCTACATATCCAGTGAAAGCTTGAGAGCATTAAACAGCCTGAAATAGATGTGCCAAATAGTTTAATAGCAAAATGTGGAACGGCACATATGAGAAACTGGATGGCCGAATGTATGTTTCCCAGCTTCCTTGATGCTGATCTGAAAATGTTTGAGTCCACATTAGCAAAAGGTAGTGTACAGTCACTAATATCAGACTGACATTCTACTGAAGATTGCACTACGGGGGTGGGGGGTCAGGAAATGTATCCTTTTCCTTATTGTAGTGAGATTTCAGAATTGGAATGCATATACTGCAGGGGTGCTCCCCCGACATGGGGGTTGCGGGGGGGTTGTCCTCCTGCAAAACTAAAAACATGTGCTTTATACTTAAAATTTCCACAGTACCTTCACCACAACAGCCTGAGGGTTTGATGTCACATCCTCATATTTGAATAATTTTGAATACGGACATTATGGTGATGATTGCCAACATTCTGTTAAAGCAATATTACCAAATTTAACAAGGATATTTGACAAAATGATTAGAATTTTTTTTTGTTAATTTCAACATTTTTATAGTAAAACTTGCCAAACTATTAATCATAAAATCATTATATTTAGAATACATGTACAACATCTCCTTCTAAACTTTTGTGTATATGTCTAGGGTCAAAGAGGTACTAGAGGTGAACTCGGGGAACGTGGAGAAACTGGCATACGAGGAGATCCTGTAAGTACTCATTTTATATATCAAGATAGTTATCAGCCTTCAGTAAACTGTTATCAAAGCAAGTAATTTATTTTATGTAATCCATTTTATTTGGATGCCACAGTGGTGCAACGGTAGTGTTGTTGCCTCACAGCAAGAGGCTCTCTGGTTTGATTCTTGGCTGGAGTGCCTTCTGTGTGGAGTCTGCATGTACTCCTCTCTGTTTGTGTCAGTTTTCTCCGGATGCTCCAGTTTCTTCCCATGTTACAAAGAGATGAAGCTGGAGCATTTCTCCCCAGACCTCTGCTGAAAATTGGCTTTGATCCAAGTTGGACTTTCCCGGTAAACAAATGTTAAGTATAAAAAAAATATAAAATAAAACTTGTAATCTAAACAGCTAAGCAACATTCTAAATAACACTTATGGCAAGTTATATGTTGATTTGTACAAAAAATGCAGTCTGCTATAACTTTTCATGTTTTGAAATGTGCATTTATATACAGAACTTCTCTGTTACAGATGTATTATTTATTACTAAAGATCTTTACCAAGTTGTAATGCACAGTACTTTTTGTCTTGATGCAAGTAGAGTTTAGTTATCTGTAACATAATGCCATTTTCAACTATTTGCTTTGTTCTGGTGATTTTATTGCTTGATTATCATCTTGATTTTGAATGTATTTTTCCATTTTCTTTCTATAGGACTGTTGTTCCTCGGAGAAAGGGTAGAATGGAATTATGCATCTTAAAGTGCAGTTTGATCATTTTGTGGCTCAGTGTAATCTTGGAGTTATCTAATGATAGGTTCTGGGGTGTATGTGCTTGGAAATAAAGTTATTTTAGGATTTTTTTTTTTGCTTGTGTTAAGGTTTTTCTCTTTTTTTCAGTCATTTTCAGTCATTTAGGGTTGCAGATTGCTGGTATACTGTGTTTGTTATGTTTTGGGCTCTGTAGGGGAAACATATCATAGGTCTGTTAATTTCTGAGCTAATACTGCTATGCATTTCATAAATGTGCAGTTGATATTCCTTATATGGGAACCATGAATGCATTTAAAACACCTAATGAAATAGCTGTTATCCATTACAGCTAGAATTGTATGAACTCATTTCATGAGATATATACTTAGATGTGTAACTAGTAGACCAATCATTGAGTATAATGCCCCATTTGGCATGTACCTCACTAGACACCTGCAACAGCTGGAGAGGCCACAGAAGTACCTCACGAAGAGGATCATAGGCATTAAACACATGTCCTACATGGACAGACTCAAAAGACTCCAGCTATTCTCTGTCTCATATCACCTACTTAGAGATGGCCTCTGCTTGACTTACAAAGCCATGTCTGACCCAGCTCTGTTAGAAATGCTACATCTAAAGAAATCCCAATTCCTCCACACCACATGCTCCAGAGAGCTCAACCTCATTACCACAATCAACAAAACATGCTGGAGGGACAGATTCATAAGCCAGACACTGCCCATGCTATGAAACAGGCTTCCCATACATGTCAAGCAGAGCACCTCACTGAAACTCTTTAAGAGAAATTTTTATGAGTGGATCAGTAATACAAAGTTCACCCCAGGGATCACTCCAGTAGCTCTGCTTGATAGTGGCACTGGAAACCAGCATCCAGTGGCACGATGCCAGGGCACTTATATGGGATAGGCTTGTAAAGGCTCCAGGCCCATTAGCCTAGTACACATCTGTAAACCTATGAACTACATAACAACTGATTAAGTACTAGAATAATACATCTACCAGTACAGAAGTAACATACTGTGCTACCATCAACTAAAGTGCCTTACAGAGATATGATGTGAGCAATCTTTACAAGATAGGAATGGAAATAGAATAAATGGTGCATGAGATACAGAACAGAAGGAAGAACATGAGGACAAAGGCACAGGGAAGGATAGTATAATGAGTGTTATGTACAGAGGTGTGATCTGAAGGGAAAATGAAATTCAGCAGAAGGAAAAAGATAACAGGTACAGTTGTAAAGAGGTATTTTTAAGACTAGCAGAAAATATGGGTGAGTGGAAATGAACTAGCGGGATTGTAAGGATGCTGACAGCATGCAGTGGCAAAGGGGGTTTGCTCTCAGCTTCCTTACCCTTAGTCAGAGTTATGTAGCTAGTGTGGGGTGAAGTGAGCAGATGCCGCGGATGCAAGGTGTTGGGGGGGTCTACTTTATTTGGTCTAATTTCATTTAGTTGAATTTCATTTAAGTGAGAATATTAAGTAAGGGGGGTGTGGGGGCACACTACACCTTGTAATGTATTCACTGTTATATGAAGATGTATCCATTAAAAATATATTAATATATATATATATATATATATATATATATATATATATATATATATATATATTCAGTAAAAACTATTTGCTGTGCCCCCAACACCCCTTTACTTAATATTCTCACTCCAGTGTTGTACTACAGTAGCGCAGGGGCTATATTTCATGTTCTACCAAATGAAATTCGATCAAATGAGTTAGGGACATGATTGGGAAGTGACAACTGATCATTAGTACAGTAATGGTATTCATTTCTGTCCTGGCATTCCTGAATTCCTGAAAACACTGTTTATTAATGGAAAAAGTCTAGCTTGCTGTATGATATTTGTGTGTATCAAAAGTTTGATCAGTTTGGCAAAATTAAAAATGGTTCTCCTAGAGAGATCAGTGATGGGGGGGGGGTTCCTTTCCCCATCCTACAGTCATACCAAAATATTAGTATAGTTAAAAGAGGTACAAGTTGCTGTATATGGAATCTCCTAAACTGGCTGCCATTCCTCCTGATATGGATACTTTACTGGATGTTTTTTCCAATGCCTCTAAAGCACCGGATTCTCTACCCCCTGCTCCCAAGAAGTCTGACAAGTTTTATAGGGTGCCTGAGGATTGTTCCTTTTTGTTTAAATGTCCTGCTGCTGACCCCTCTGTGGTGTTGGTAGCCTCTGATAAACTTTCTCAATTGCTTCCTTCATCCAAGTTACTGCCTCCTGCCTTCTGACAAGGCAGTAGAACCATGGATAGGCTGGGTAAGAAGGTTTATACTTTGGCTACCATAGCTTTTAGGGCTATTAATTAACCCATATCTCTAGGTATGTGTTGGCCCTTCTTCTCTCTCAGGCTTGTTAGCTTCTTTCTGATCTGAGAGTAAATCTTATGCTATTTCCTTGCTTGGGACTTCCTCTCAGGTAGTTCATCATTCTATCAAATGTAGTTATGATGCAGCAGATGCCTCTTCTAGGGCTCCTGTTTTTGGTTCAGTTCTGAGGAGATATTCTTTGCTTAGGCTTCAACCTTTGCCCGATGTTATTAAGGCTAAGTTGATTGTTGCTCCCCTGGATAATAAACTTTTTCTTGGTGAAGTGGCTGCTGGTTTGTTTAAGTCTCTTCAGGACAAGGGGAAGGCTTTACAGCAGCTTAAGCAAGTCTTTGTTTCTCCTGTGCCTTAATTTCAGTGAAACTACCCTACTAAGCCAGCCCTTGTTCACAGGCAATTTCTCCCCTTCCAAAGGTAAAAAGGGTAGTAAACGGACTCCTCCTGCTAAGGCCACTCAGACTGCAAGGATTTTTAAGCCTTCCTTTCCTGACAAACCAGGTGCTGTCTGTCTATCCACCTATTCGCAGCCACATTCCTCTTTCTCTTTGACTTTCTCTTTCTCTTCCTGTTTGACTCTAAATCACCCAGGATTCTTGGATTCTGTCAATCATTCGGCAGGGGTACTTCATGGTCTGGATTTCCCACCCTCCTTTTTGGGCATTCCTCAGCCTCCTTGGGAACAACTTCCTTTTTTCTCAGAGGTTCTTCGAGATTTCTTGTCTCAGGGTACTATACAAGAGGTGCCTGTATCCCAATGTGGGAAAAGGTTTTATTCAAGAATGTTTCTAGTGCCCAGAAAAGAAGGTACTTGAAGACCTATTCTAGACCTTCCCCATCTAAACAGTTTTCTGAAGGTGCCTGCCTTTCAGTTGTTGTCCCTTCAGTCCCTTTTTCCTCTCTGCTCCCTCAGGCCTTTCTGGTGTCTGTGGACCTCAAGGATGCTTATCTCTATATTCAAATCCATCCTCTCTTTAGGAGATTTTTGTGTTTCTCTGTTGCTTCCTGATATTTTCAGTTCTGTTCTTTGCCCTTTGGCCTTTCCTACTGCTCCAAGGGTATTCACCAAATGCCTCCCTCCTGTGATTGCCTTTTGCAGGCTTCAAGGGATCCAAATCTTTCCTTATTTGGATGACCTGCTGATTCAGACATCTTCTCCAAATGTCCTTTTGCAAAATCTTCATTTTACCATTTCTCTTCTTCAGAGTCTGGGATTCACAATAAACTTCATAAGTCTTCCCTGACTCCTTCTCAGTATCATGTCTTCTGGGTTGCAGGATTCAAATTGTGCAAGTGCTGACATCTCTGCCTACTCCAAAGGCATTAACTCTCATTTCTTTCTTTCAAACTATTCTGCTCCTGGCCTCCATTACAGCCAGGGGGTTCCTGAGAGCTCTGGGGTTCAGGGTTCCCACCATTCTGATGCTACCTCTGTTCAAACTCCACATGAGGAAGTTCCAGTGATTTCTGAAGTCAGTGTGGCTTCAGCATGCACATCCTTTAGACTTTCCTGTTCCTCTTCTCCCGTGTCTCAAGAAAGAACTTCTGTGGTGAAGTCATCAATTGTCTCTGAATCCAGGTCTCCCTTTTCAACCTCTTCTTCTCTCTCAGGAGCTGTTCACAGGCACTTCAGATGTGGGAAGGGGAGCAACGTTTCACTCCCGAGGGTTCAGGAGTGTGGTCACTTTGTCAGCAGAAGGAGTATATCAACATCAAAGGCCTTTCATCCTCTCTTCTCTCAGGGGCCTCTCAAGGTATTCACAGACAATACCATAGCCATGTGGTATATCAACACACAGGGGGTACGGGATCTTACTGTCTTTGCCAGCTGGCACTTCTGGTATGGGATCTGGCTGTCCAATATCAAGTGACTCTTCAGGCAGTTTATATTTCTTCAGATCAGAATGCTGTGGCAGATAATCTGAGCAGGTCCTTCACTCAATCCCACAAACGGATGCTTCACAGGGTTGTGTTTCTGGACATTTTTCACCAGTGGGGTACTCCTCAAGTAGATCTCTTTGCCTCCACTCTGAACAGACATCTTCCTCTGTTTTGTGCCATAGTCCTAAGTCCTCTGGTATGGAAGGTGGATGCCCTCTCATTTTCTTGGAAGGGGATGTTTCTTTAGGCATTATCTCCCCTTTCTCTCATTCAGAGAGTCCCATTCAAGATTCAACAGGATGTTCCCAAAATCTTGTTGCTGACTCCCTTTTGGCTGCGACAGCACTAGATCCCTCTGCTTCTGTATCTAGCCAAGGGCAATCATCGCAAGTTACCTCACAGGTTGGATCTCCTCACACAAGGCAAGGGGTCTCTCATCCATCCCCCCCATCTACGCTTCAATTGACACTGTGGGTGATAGGGTTTTGATCCCACATAGACACTTTTTTTCTGAGGATGTGCTGCAGGTCCTGCAGGAGGCCAGAAAACCTAATTCTACTTGTCTAAATGGAAGAAGTTTTCTATTTTGTGTCTTTCTCATGCCATGGGTCCACTTTCTGTGGATCTTACTTTGTTTTTCTCTTATTTATGTGAGTTTTTCAATGCTGGTTTGGCCTATTCTTCTATTAAGGCCCACATATCAGCTCTTTCTGCTTGTCTGCCTTTAACTCCCCCATTAGCTTCTAGATTTGAGGCTAAGCAATTTCTTAAAGGTGTCCTTAATATTCAGTCTCACAGGAAGCCTGTTCCTCCTCCCTGGGATCTTAATTTTATTCTGGAAAAATTGACTCAGGCTCCTTTTGAGCCTGCTGTTTCAGCTTCCTTGCAACATTGTTCTTGGAAGACAGTTATTTTGCTAACTATTACTTCTGCTAAATGGGTGTTTGAGTTGCAAGCCCTTATGGCTTGTCCACCTTTTTTGATATTTCATGAGGACAGGGTGTCCTTGCATGCTATGCCTTCTTTCATTTCCAAGGTGGTTAATGAGTTATCACTTAATCAGTCTATTAATTTGCCTACATTTTTACCCTCTCCTCAGTCTGACCGTGAGAGGGTGCTGCATATCTTAGATGTGCATAGACAGCTCAGATTTTATTTGGATAAAACTAAAGCTATCAGAAAATCTGAGCAATTATTTGTTTCCTTTAATCCTAGGTATTTAGCTTTGGCTGTTTTCAAGCAAACTATGTCCACTTGGATTTCAAAGGCTATTTCCTTTTGTTACACTTTTCATGGCAAGACCCTTCCTTTTTCTGCAAAGGCTCATTCTACTAGAGCTGTGGCTTCTGGTGCTTTTTTCCAATGCTTAGAAGCTAGTTCTGTTCTTGAAGCTGCTACCTGGACTTCTCTGCATACCTTTACCAAACATTACCAGTTGAATGGGATCTCCATAGCTAGGGCTGTTTTTTCTGATGCCATTCTTCATGGCTTCTTAGAGGGCTCTGCTGCTGCTTCCTCTTCCCAAGTTTCTACTTGAGCTTTGGCCTCTCCTATTTGTAATGAATACTGCAGCTGTGAATGTAAGGACATAGTACAGTTGTGTAAAATCTTAGCATAACAGTAGACGTCCTCACCTTCATTGCTGCAGTATTCATTCATTCCATGCCCCTAGTTTTTTTTTTTTTGATTCCTGGATGTGCAGGTTCTCCTTGGTTTTCCTTGGACTACTGGTCCTACTGGGATAATTAGTTCTGGGAATGGTACACCTGAATGTGACCTTTATGCCCTATGCTACACAAGGAGTGTGTAGGTGAGACTCAGCATCTCAGCATACCTTAAAGCAATGGTATACTTTGACAAACTGGCTGGACTGCGGGCTTCATGGCAGGGAATCTCATTTGTAATGAATACTGCAGCAGTGAAAGCAAGGGCATCTGCTGTTATGGTAAGATTTTACACAACTGTACTTTCTTGATAGAGCTATCCCAGGTAACCTGGGAAACTGGACACCGGATGTCTGGCAGCTTATTAAGCCAGGGCTGCTGGTCACCCACCCTGGCCAATAGGTATGGGCTAGCATGGGTCTCTGGCATAGGTCAGAGTAGGCTGGATCTTCAACCTACTTATCACTGGCGACATTAGTCAACATGACAGAATCAATTAGAGCTAAATTTTACACCCTCAAGTGGCCAGCCCTGACATGGCGCTCAGTCTGTGATTCATGTTCTTCTTTCTTGAGGATACTGTACATTCAGTTGATGACCAAAGCGATTGGTCTATACAGCTGTTCCCCAATTGGTCACCATCTAGAGTCTGTGCTGTTGCTCACAGCTCCATGTTAGGGTGAGTGAGGTGGAAACACTCACCATGTTTTTCAGAGGAAACCCACAGAGACCCAGGGAGAACATGTAAACTTCAAACAGGTATCGGCAAGAGATCAGGATCAAACCTTGTAGCTTGTGCAATGGAGGTGAATATGTTAACCTTTATGCCAAATAACCTCTGATATTATGATAATTCCTAAGGAGAGAATGTAATCAGGGCAAATAAAAGGACTGCAGAGCAACAACTGACCCTGATCATATTACACCCATAGATAAGCAGTGTGTGTGTGTGTGTGTGTGTGTGTGTGTGTGTGTGTGTGTGTGTGTGTGTGTGTGTGTGTGTGTGTGTGTGTGTGTGTGTGTGTGTACATTTGTTTTAGGACTCACAGGAGAACTGATGACCATATGTTATGAACTTTTTTCACTAGATATTAGATCACTCGGGATCAAGTGAATCGGATCATACCCAGCCCCACGGTTAACACACAAAACCAATGAGATAATGACTAAGGGAGATCATGCCTGGAAAGAATAGAATCTTATGAAATCTATAAAAGCAGTAAATAACCAATGACAAAAATAAAAATCATATGTATCTAACCCCCCAAAACTCACATTAAAATAATTCCTCTCTCTTCTGGTCATCCATTAAAAACTATTGCACTCAGGCCAAACCTCCACTCACTTCCTAACAATCAATAAGATCTCAGTCAGCATGCCTACTCATTTTAACAACCACTTCATTAACTCAATCCTAGCAATCAGTAAACAAAACTCCAATCTTCCATCCACCTTCCTATAAACCGATAATACTGCACAGCAATTTATGCCCACACCTATCCTTACTGCAGCAATAAAAAAATATTTACTAAAATTAAAGTCAACAACCCAGGCAGCTGATGGCCTACCAGCAAAATACCTAAAAAGTACAACCACATGCATATCATCCTTATCTCCATTGTAATCAACAAATCCATATGAAAAAACTATATCCCAACACAATGGCAACAAAACAAACCTGACTAATTACAGACCTATAGTGATCCTGTCACCCCTATCCAAAATCAAATTCTTCAATGACCATAGCTTACTTTCTCCCACATAACATATTTTTCATCCAAATTATCAACCACAACCACCCTTTTCTATTTTACCAACACCATAAATCAACACAGAAACAATGGGGACCTAGCCTCATGTATTTTTTCACCTGTCAAAAGCCTTTGACATGGTATCACATCAGAAACTATTACATGAACTAGCATCTATTGGTATAAACAAATCAGCTCTAACCTGGTTCCAAAGTTGTATGTCAAATAGGTAACAAGCAGTTAAGTAGAAGCAAGACTGCTGAGCTTTGCTACTAGTTACAGTCAAGGTTCCCCAAGATTCAGCACTTGGACCTTTCCTTTTTAACATATTTATCAACAAACTCCAGACTGCTTTTCATCAAGCAACCCTTATTCAATATGCAGATGATGCAGCACTCATCTGCTCTGCACAATCACTACATACCCTACAAGATATCAGTCAACAGGCTTTCCTTTCCATAGAGTCCTGGATCTTCAATGCAAACCTACTCCTCAGCCCCAAAGGGCAAAACTAATGCCCTTTAACCAAAGGTCTCATAGATCAGAAGCACATCCTGACATCCGACAACTTCAGTATTGAATGCATGCCACAAATGAATCTATTTGGAGTCTTTCTTGAAGACAAACTTAAATATGACCAACACCTGCTGTAGGCCATCAAAAAGACCCAGTAGAAATTAGGATCAGTATACAGAGCGAAATGTTTTCTCACAGAGTGTGCAAGAAAGTCCATAGCCACTGTCTACATACTTACATCCCTTCTATATGCATCCCCCCACTCCCCTTAAAATTAATCTCGATACATGTTACAATAAAATAGCCAAATATGCAGCAAATACCACACTAAAAACCCATCACTACATAGCCCTTTGAGGTTTTCACTTGCTGGACCTCCCCCACTACCTTACGTCCTCACAACTCAAGATCATCCAACAACATAATTCATTTCCCAGAAGAATACAATGAAAAAGGGTTTTATCCCAGTCAGACTTTCACAGTAAACAGACATAAGTAAATAAATAAATAAATAAAATAGTAGTAGGCATTCAATGACACAACAGAGGAAGCAAAAACTATTAGCAAAAGGAAAATGTACACAGATTATTATTTGAGTCTAGGATCTATTATCTGTGACTCATGCTTCAGAGTTCTGTGCTTATGAAATAGCACATTTTGTTCATCGCAAATACAGTAAAAAGAAGAGCAGGCATCTACCTGTCCTTTTTAACTGAAGAAATGACTAAAGGTGAATAAGTAAGGAGCACTGGATGATTTAATACCTTACGGTGATAAATCATTTTAGGACTGGGTGATCCTTTAACAGAACATTTAATGTAATTATCAATACTGTGACAGTTTTTGAAAACTGGAAGTGTTCAGGGAGTGCCTATACATATGAAGGTCTAGAAAGGTGCTATGATATTACAGACTTGGGATATTACAGGCTTGGCATATTACAGGCTTAGCATATTACAGACTTGGGATATTACAGGCTTGGGATATTGCAGGCTTGGCATATTCCAGACTTGGCATATTACAGACCTGGGATATTACATGCTTGGCATATTACAGACTTGAGATATTGCAGACTTGGCATATTACAGACTTGGCATATTACAGACTTGGCATATTACAGACCTGAGATATTACAGGCTTGGCATATTACAGACTTGAGATATTACAGACTTGGCATATTACAGACTTGGGAGTATGATGTTAGTAGTTTATAACTTGAAGAAGACATTGAAAGGAATATGTTTTTCATCTTTGCTGAGGAAGGGTTGAACAGATAATTAGTTTGGGTTTGTTAGTCATAGGTATTCTCAGACAAGTATTCTAAGTTATCATGACTAGAAGATGGAAGAGACAGATGTGAGGAAGGTTAAGGAAGGGTTTTTTGTGGATTTCATTAAGGCTGTTATACGGTATCTTAGAGAACAGTGAAACTGAATTAAAAGGGTATCAAAACATTACAACAAGCTTCCATAGACACTTCTTGCTCCCCAAGTAGCTTGTCATTTGTCCACATCATGAAATGCAAGCTGCCTTACTTACCTTCACAAACAAATTTATCAACAAACAGCATGTAAATGAAGTAACTACCACCCTGTTTCTTAAACAAACAAAACTTTTACTTGCTGTTCTCCACCACTCACCTACTCCAAACTGGGCTGTACTCCAGCTCTGTAACAGACCAAGTACAGTATGTCAAATCTCAGAATTCAGTCTTGTCAGGACAGTATATTCCTTATGGGCACCCAAGGGTCAGTGGTTACTTACCAGGTTTTTTTTTTCACAGTTTATGCCTTTCTTCATCACAAATAAAGCTTTTTATGATTACTGTGATATATGATCATCAAAATATATGTCAGAACTTTAGTGCAAAATGTTTCTATTTTTGCTTCTCTTCAGCAGTAATATAATTCCTATAATCCTCTAAGCAACACCTCTTAAAACCAAATGTGTATTGTTTACCTCAGGTTAAGAACTAAATGACAGAGCCTCCCTTACTCAAATAAAATTTTCTCTCCATATGATTATGCAAGTTGTCCCACGAACCAAATACTTAACAGTTATCAAAAGTACAAAACAGCAACTGAAGATGAACGGAACAGCTTCGGAACTGGCAAACTCACACAATTCAAAGTTTAATGTTAAAACAATAAAATGCAGGAAGAAGATGTTTAAGTTTCAGTAAAAATCCAAAATGATGTGTGTTTACCTTGAAAATATGAAATTTGGTCAGATAAAAAGTTTTTAGAAAACAGGAATTAAATACCACATGTCATAACCCTCCACCAATCAGTAACCATGAAAAAAAACAAGCCTCCAAATTCTTTGATATACCATTAAATGGAACATGCATACAATGCAATACAAGCCATTAAGATGAATTTAAACTAAACCTTAAGGACTAGAACAAAAATAATAGATGAAGTCTTCTTTTTCTTTCGGCTGCTCCCATTAGGGGTTGCCACAGCAGATCATCTATTTCCATTTTTTCCTGTCCTCTGCATCTTGCTCTATCACACCAACCACCTGCGTGTCCTATCTCACGACATCCATAAACCTTATCTTAGGCCTTCCTCTTTTCCCCTTACCTGGCAGCTCCATCCTTAGCATCCTTTTCCCAATATACCCAGCATCCCTCCTCAGCACATGTCCAAACCAATGCAATCTCGCCTGTCTGGCTTTGTCTCCAAACCGTCCAACCTGAGCTGACCCTCTAATAAGCTCATTCCTAATGCTGTCCATTCTCATCACACCCAGTGCAAATCTTAACATCTTTAAGTCTGCCACTTCCAGCTCTGATGCCTGCCTTTTTGTCAATCCTTCCGTTTCCAACCCATATAACATAGCTGGTCTCACTATCCTCTTGTAAACCTTCCCTTTCACTCTGACTGGTACCCGTCTGTCACAAATCACTCCTGTCCCTTTTCTTCACCCACTCCATCCTGCCTGTACTCTTTTCTTCACCTCTCTTCCATACTCACCATTACTCTGAACTGTTGATCCCAAGTATTTAAACTTGTCCACCTATGCCAGCTCTACTCCCTGCATCCTCACCCTTCCTCTATCCTCCCTCTCATTCACACAAATATATTCTGTCTTAGTTCTGCTGATCTTCATTCCTTTCCTCTCTAAAGCATATCTCCACCTCTCTAGGGTCTTCTCAACCTGGTCCCTACTCTCACTACAGATCACAATAGCATCTGCAAACATCATAGTCCACGGAGCCTCCTGTCTGATCTTGTCTGTCAACCTGTCCATCACCATTGCAAATAAAAAAGGGCCCAGAGCTGATCCTTGATGTAATCCCACCTCCACCTTAAACTTATCAGTCATTCACACTGCAGACCTCACCACTGTCACACGACCCTCGTACATATCATATACCACTCTTACATACTTCTCTGTCACTCTCGACTTCCTCATACAATACCACAACTCTTCTCTAGGCATCCTGTCATATGCTTTCTCTAAGTACACAAAGACACAATGCAACTCCTTCTGACCTTCTCTGTATTTCTCCATCAACACTCTCAAAGCAAACATCACATCTGTAGTGCACTTTCCAAGCATGAAACCAGACTGCTGATCACTAATCATCACCTCCCTTCTTAACCAAGCTTCCACTACTCTTTCCCATAACTTCATGCTGTGACTGATCAATTGTATCCCTCTGTAGTTACTACAGCTCTGCACATCACCCTTATTCTTAAAAATTGGTACCAAAACACTTTTCCTCCACTCCTCAGTCATCCTCTCATTTTCCAAGATTTCATTAAACAATCTGGTTAAAAACTCCACTGCCATTTCACCTAAACACCTCCATGCTTCCACAGGTATGTCATCTGGACCAACAGCCTTTCAATTCTTCATCCTCTTTATAGCCATCTTTACTTCCTCCTTGCTAATCCATTGCACTTCCTGATTCACTATCAACACATCATCCGACCTTCTGTCCCTCTCATTCTCTTGATTCATCAGCCCCTCAAAGTACTCTTTCCATCTCCTCAACACACTCTCCTCACTTGTGAGTATGTTTCCCTCATTATCCTTTATCACCATTCCCTGCTGCACATCTTTCCTAGCTCGGTCCCTCTGTCTAGCCAATCGGTATAGGTCCTTTTCTCCCTCCTTAGTGTCCAACCTTTCATACAACTCTTCATATGCCTTATCCTTAGCCTTTGCCACCTCTCTCTTTGCCATGCACTTCATCTCCTTATACTCCTGTCTACTTTCTTCATCTCTCTGACAATCCCACTTATTTGCCAACCTCTTCCTTTGTCTACTTTATATTATTATAAAAATAATAGATGAAGTAAATATATATAAAAATACATGTAAAGATATTCCCATCAAACACTCTGTATATACAAAAAATATATAAAATATGAAATAAAACTGAAAATACAAAAACTAAAATAAAATAAAAAAACATTTGTAATGCATCAAATCCAAACCACACTAATAATTAGATGGTAGAAACCCTATCTTTGAAGTGCCTTGAGTTTTAATAGGCAAGAAATTAAAATCTGATCATTTATCCCAGGAATATTGTCGGCATTCAATCGCAGCTGCAAATATAGTTCCTATTTTTCAAGAAAAAGAGTCCCTTGCCTACCTCCTACATCACCTGATACCTGTTCTACGACACAGAATGGAAACGCACGCCCTGGATTTACTTGCACATGCTTAAAAAGGGGCATTAGTGTCTTTCTTGGACTTGATGTTATATGTGTTCATACATTCTGTCCTTCAGTTTGCACTCAGTCTTACCTATGTAAAAACTGGAACAAAGTTTACAACAGGCACAGTAAACAATCCTTTTTAAATTACAGTTAAATTGATTCATAATCTGAACCAAGGATCCGTTCAGGAATAATTCATCACAAACTCAAACATGCTTGCAATAGCTGCAGCAACCACATTTTTTCATTCCCATGCTCACAGGTATTTCATGACTCCTGGTTTCAAAAACTGCCTTGAGGTTCTTTCTCCTTTTAAAAACGACATTTGGCCTGTCCCCCGGCAACTCCTTTAAGCTGCCCTCATTCATCAAGAGGCACCACTTTTTCTCAAGAATATTTTTGATTTGCAGCCCGTCACAGGAGAAAGTGGTAATAAAAGATTTTTTTAGCTCACTAGTATATTTCACCTCAGAATAGCAAATCTCCAAAAGGGGATAATAGATACTGGTACAAACAGTATGGGAGGAGGTTGAACCAGAGGTGTTACAGCTGACATGATTCAGAATTGAAGATGTACCTCCCAAAATGTGGAATAAGTGTTTACTTTCCTGCTTGCTCATTACTCCAGTCATTAGATCGTCAATGAACTTGGTCAGGTACCCATGCTTCTGAAAAATACTATTCAATAGAGAGCATTCATCCCAGAATGTCTTAGATTCAATAGAGAGCATTCATCCCAGAATGTCTCATCAATGGTGCTGCTGCTGCCTACCTATTACTGAAATTTCTGAAGGGTCATATTTTACATGCCAACCAAATCAAATTCAGGTCTTTCTAATCTTTAAACTGCATATCACAAAGTTGCCACAATATCTGCCAATAGTGTAACATTATCCCATCATTCATCACAGTGGTGTCTTTAGCTATCTACAGTGCCCTACACATTAAAACATTATTCTCTACCACTTTAACCTACTGCACAAAATCCTATATAAAAGCTGCTTTTCCTCTGTAATGCAGTATTCATCATTCTGTATCTTTCCCAATCATTTTGTTCTTCATTAGTCCTCTCCCTTCTAGTAGCAAAGTCAAATAACTTCTTCAGTGACTATACCCGCTCTATTCACAAAGTCAGTATTTAGAGCCCCCTTTAACCTCCTGCTCAAAACATTCTTATTTAAAGGCAAACTTAACATTTATATTCCAAAAAAAGAGCTATAAGTGTCCACTTACCCATATAGTTAAGGCTCCTGCAGCAGTAATCATTCGAACATCTACTGTTATGGTATGTTCAACTTACACAGCTGTACTTTGTTCACTGATTTTCTTTCATGCTGTATCATTAGTTTTACGTCATATTATGGCCTGTTCAAAATATTTGTAAGTCTAATCATTTTTGGAGCTTGAGCGATTTGCTTTCTGCTAACCATAAAAGCCTTAATGAAGGTTGTGCAAGAGATGCAGTTATTTCTGTTTTCTGATGTTCTAACCATCAAAATGGCATTACTGAGGATATTTGTGTAAGTGGCTACACTTTTCTGTCTCTCTCAGCTTAGATGTAAAAGGAGAGTTTTAGCTAGTAAACTACCATAAATTCTAAGCTTTGTAATATTTTTTCCAATGATTTTAAAAGGTACACTACTGGACCTAAAACAATACTACATGCTTTGCAACGTGTTATTTTCTAACATGATGTTTAATTGTGATAGCTCCACAAAGTACACCCACTCATTTTGAAATTGTCTTAATTCAACCCTAGGCATCCTTTCATCACCTGCCATTTTGGCATGAATGCATGACTCAGTTAAGATACGCAAAAGTTATTTATTTATTACTTTTTTATTTTTATTGTACATTTGTTTACCAGGAAAGTCTGACTGGACACAGGTCCATTTTCAGTGGAGGCCCAGGGAGAAAAGCACCAAAGTACAATACAATACATATGAGAAGTATAACATACATATAAGTATACAATGAAGCAG
Source organism: Protopterus annectens (assembly GCF_019279795.1). Taxonomy (NCBI): domain Eukaryota; kingdom Metazoa; phylum Chordata; order Ceratodontiformes; family Protopteridae; genus Protopterus; species Protopterus annectens. Next base: position 609,407,783 of record NC_056731.1, on the reverse strand, counting down.
AGATTAACAAATTCTTAAATAAACAGAAAAAAATTATATTTAAACAGCACTTGATTTTTTTAAAGATAATATTGAAATTGCAGTTTGCACATAGATGTTATGAAGGATAAAAACAGGCTGGTAATGGTGCTTAAATTGCATGAGATAATTTGTTTGAGGCAAAAAGATAATATATGCCAGTATTATAGAAGATAGATATTAGTTCTGTACAGTAACAATCAACAGTTTAACAAACTTTCCAGGGTAAAAAACTGGTGTCACTTAGCAGAATCCTTGTGACAGTTCATAGGTATGGATTAACCTGGGGAGTAGCAGGAAGAAATCTAGTTTTCAGGAGTTTTTTTAATTGATTAGTGGAGTTAGTAGAAGTTATGTGATTAGGTAGTGAATTCCAGATTCTAGCAATAGTGCAGGAAAAAGAGAGATTTACTAGCATCATTTTTATATTTGATGACCTCTAGAAGGTTCTGGTTACTAGATCTTAAGGTTCTAGTGGTAGTGTGGGGTTGAATTAGATGCTGGAGTGCTGGGGTTTTATGAGGAAGGTGGTAGAGCTTGTGTGGTATTGCCAGCTGGTTGAGTAGCAATAGTTGAGACAACTCAAGCCAATTTAGCTGGTTAAGGGATAGACAGTGGTGGAACCTATATGATGCTTCAGTAGCAAACTTGGCAAGCTTGTTATAACAAGATTCCATTTTGTTTAGTTCGGACTGTCGGAGATTAGTCAAGATAGCAGAGACATAGAGAAGGATGGATAAGAGATGAGTCCTTGCAATGGTGTCTTTGGTATATTTATTGATATACTGCTTGTTCATATAGAGGAGCCCAAGTTTTTTGTTTACTTTCTTGGTGGCTTGTGTTATGTGGATGTCAAATTTTAGGTTACTGTCAATTTCTATATCTAGCAGTTTAATGTGAGTGGTTGGAGTGATTTGAGTATTATCTTTGGAGCGTATGGTAAAGTTATTGTTTAGAGGGGAGGATCTACCAGGGCTGAAAAGAATTAGTTTTTTTTTTTTTTTGGAATAAAAATAAGTTTGATGTTAGTGAAACATGTTTTAGCTAAAGTAAAGTTATTTTAGGTCAGGGTTTGAAGTTCGTTTAAGGTGGAGGTGGCACATATAAGGATGGTGTCCTTACCATATTGTACTACTGAGGCAGAGAGAGAGGATGAAGAGATCTGGTTGGTGAAGAGAGAGAACAGCAATGGACCAAGGATGGACCCTTGAGGTACTCCTACGGATACTGGTAACAGGAGGACAATTGGTCTTGGCATAGGACTGCTTGAAGATGGCCTGATAAATAACTGTTGAACCATGATATAGAAGAAGAGCTAGTGTTTAGGGTCGATGGAGTTTCAAAATGCATACTGTGGTTAACCATGTCAAAGGCTTTTGATAAGTCTAAGAATATAGAAGATACAAATAGCCCATTGTTTCTGTGTTGGTTAACTATATTGGTAAAGGACAGTAAGTACTGTGGCAGTGCTATGGGAAGGTCTAAAGCCATGCTGTGATTTGGAAAGTAGGTTGTTTTTTAGGAAGTTGAGTATGGACAACTTTTTCTAATATTTTGGCTAAGGGTGATAGAATCACGACTGGATAATAGTTGGTGAGCTCTAAGGAGTTACCTCCTTTGTGCAGTGGAATATGTGATGTTTTCCATGAGGCAGGTACCTTGCACTCTAATAGTGACCTATCTATGAGTATAGATACAGGATAGGCTATAGCCTCTGCAGATACCTGCAGGAAATCTGCTGGTAGATTATCAGTCACTAGCGTGGTTGGTTTGA